>NC_092354.1:0-153699 GCF_963676685.1 Mytilus edulis | reverse complement strand
CGGAACAGTAAGCTGCATAATATCAAATGAAGATTAGAGCGGATGGGGCATCTGTGTACTTAGGACACATTCTTGTTTGTTGAATAATCAATACTATTTAAGAATGTTACAAAATAAATCACTGACTCAAATGTTTCTCAATTTATTAAAAAACAGTGACCAAAGGAGGCTCTTCTTAGGTCAACAAAGCATGTAAAAAATTATTTGATACTTTAGTTGTTCCAATAACTCTTTATGGAAGTGAAGTTTGGGGTGTAAGCCAAGTGTTCAAAGATTCAGATCCATTTGAACATTTACATATTAAATTTATTAAAGAAATTTTAGGAGTACAGTGCAAAACAACAAATGAAGCCTGTTTAGCTGAGACAAACAGAATCCCTTTGTACTTTAAAATTCAGCTTTCAGCTATAAAATTTCTAAACCACATTGTGAACTCGCCTAACACTTTAGTCCATAAATATATAATAATGTAGAGAAAACAAGTAAATGGGTTAACACTGTAAAAGACTGTTAAATGGTCCGAGAACACAATTAATTCGTAGTGCATTTCTTTTAGAACATAAATGAAAATAAAAAAAATCCCACCTGCGCTTTCTCAAAGAAACTTTTACAGTGTGTTGTACTACTTTTGGGACAAATTATATCAAATTTATAGAAAACTTCATCGCCTCTAACTCAAAATATGGCCAATTTTATGTTTAGGGCGTCTTGAAATCTTTTGACAGCTTCCGAAGTGCTCATTTTCAACCTTTTTCAGCTGGACCAAATCACTACTTTCCTTTAAAATTCTGGACCCAAATTTTTTTACAGTGTAATTTCAACCCCCTTCTTGCAATTTGAGGCAGTGAACATGGAGAAATAAATTTGGAAGGGGTATAAAAATTAATGGCAAGTAACCCACTGTCAACACTAGGGACTATATTTGTGAACAACGAAAATCAAGGGACGAACAACGAAAATCAAGGGACGACAATGGTGGTCTCGGACCAAATACATTAGGTTTTGGTCATCTCACTTTTGATACTATTAATTTAAAATATCACATAAATAATATCCAACAAAGACTCTTTGACCAGGCTTGTGAAATTATGAATTGTTCTATCAAATAATGTGAAAAATTAAATTTCTTGTCATACTATAAGAATTAGAAAAAGGGCCCATATGATATATCATGTATATAAATATATGTAAACTCAAACTGACCGATCAGTTTTCAGTAAATTTAAAATTAAGTGCCTATTCCCTAGCAATTGAAAGAAATAAACGCATTTGCCTATCCTGTAACCGACAATAAATTGAGGATGAATACTATTTCTTCTCAATCTGTCCATGCTATACATCATTGAGGGATACCTATATACAACATATTAATAAAAATCTTAATTTCAATTTTATTAAATTGCAGTCCGCTATAACACTGAAGCATTTGACTCAATTTTTAAATTACTAAGGAGTCTACCAGTCATTATAAAAATCACCATAAAGTATTTTAATGATTGTTTTTATTGAGAACATCTGTATAACTTGTATTTCTTTTAATATGCAACTTATTTTTGTTTGTTCTTTCTTTAATTGTTCATAAACATTAATAATGTGTTCACTGTTGATATTTATAGTCTTTTTGTTCTTCGCTTTGAATACCACTGTCAGTCACCACCCCCTGACAGTGAAATATTTAGCGCAAACAGTAGAATTTTATTACATAATCTGAAAGATGCATCCTTGAACTTTACATGACAAATATTCCCACTGCTGGGTAAAATCTAAGAAAGTATCAGTTCATTATGTAAAGCAATTATTTTAGCATTTTAAAATAGAATTTGCAGCTAAATGAAAGGCACCAAAGACATAAATCTTGCTTAGCTTAAAAGAAGCAAAAAGTTATTTTCTTTTCAATTTTACTAATGAAAAGATATTATTTAAACTTATGTTTTGTAAAATTTTGAGGACAGCTACATTCATAAGTAATGTGGCGAGGTTAGACATGTTCGCCGGACCCCAACCCTCCCACTAACCTGGAACAGGGGTATAACAATACAACATAAGAACGAACTATAAAAATTAGTTGAAAAAGTCTTAACTCATCAGATGGACAAAAAATATTTACAGTTTTACCAATCCAGAAAAAACAAAATAGGTTATATATATCTTAAATGTATAACAATGGTGTTTGATCACTGAATCCTAAATTAAATATAGACCAGTATTTTATATTACCCAGTTATGCCCAGTATTACCCAATGAAACTCAGTAAAAGCCGGCTTTTCCCAGTATTTCCCACTGGGTTGGGCAAAACTCATAAAACCTTGCTTTTTGCCAACCCTGTTCATTGTCAATGTTTAGTTTCCTTGATTAATGTTATTAATAAGTTTATGTGAAAGTTGTAATATAGCTTTTTATTTAGGACTATCAACATATATTAATATCAATTATTAGTAAAGAAGGCGAGACATTTCAGTGTATGCACTCTTGTTGTAAGATTTTATTAGAAATATATAAATGAGATAGATGTGTAATAAGATGAAAATCAAGAGTTGTTTGGAAAAGTTATAAATAAAATTAGTTTACTATCTGAATTTAGTCTGAGGTGCAATTTAGAGCTTTTTTGACGAAGATTATTTGCCCTTATAAATTTGACAGCAATACACAAAACTGGATAACAACTTGGGATTAAGTAAGGTCAATGTATTACTGACATAACTGTATAGTTTAATGAAAATCAAAGTTGGTTTGAAAAAAGTTATAAATAAAATTAGTGTACTATATGAATTTAGTCCGAAATGCAAATTCAAGATTTTTTTACGAAAATTATTTTGATTTTTGAATTTGACAGCAATATTTCAAACTACCTTGTTACTTAGGATTCAGTTAGATAAATGAGTATAAATCTGTTAGCTGTATAATTTACTAAAAATCCAAGATTATTTTAAAAAGTTGTGAAAAATGTTATAGTGTACTTTCTAAATTGAGTCCGGACAGCAAATTCTATTATTTTTTACCAAGATTATTTTAATTCTTGAATTGAAAGCAATACACCAAAATGTATAACCACCTTGGGTTCAGTAAGGTCAATATATAAATTAGATAGATGTGTAATTTGATGAAAATCAAGAGTTGTTTGAAAAAGTTGTAAATAAATTTAAAGTTTACTATCTGAATTAAGTCCCAAACTGCAAATTCTACTTTTTTTATGAAGACTATTTTAATTTTGAACTTACAGCAATACACCAAAATGCATTTGTTTCATATAGTAATTGACATTTTTTAAATATTCAAATGGGTTAATTTAACCCAATTAGGATGAGTGTGAATTTATTGACTTAAGAGGTCCCTTTATCTCTTAATTAGCAATACACATTCACAAAAAGAATGAAAAATCAAGGTAGATACTTATTTGGATTAAAAACAAAACATACCAAATTAATGGGAAAATAATTACAATCATTGCTAAGTGATTATTTTTTTTGATAGGTAATATGTGCATCGTTGTGATTGTAAATGGCTAATCAAGAGATACAAGGACAATTTGAGTTGAAGAAATCAGGAGTTACGAAATATTGTTAAAATAAACTAAGGAAATATCTATCAATACAAAATCAACCCTGAAAATTTCAATTTCTTTAAGTACCACCTTTATCTTTAAATCTATCATATTTTTTAAAACAGTATACAAAAGATGTCAGTCTATTTAATTTGAAAACTCATTTTGGAAAAACATTGTACTTATTGAAAATGCTGATAATTTAAGTGTACAATGTTCCATTTATATACAGCTGTTGTATATTCTTATAAAAAAGTAGAATATTGCGATTTTTTTTTAAGAAAACATCATTTTCTGCAATTTGAAACTAAAAATTCTTTATTGTAAGTGTTACCATCCAAACTGAAGAATACATAGTACTCAAATATCTGGTCAGTACAAAAAATTAAGGCTATCAGCATTTCTATTAGTAACTTAAGACTATTAGAACTCTCCATTTTTGTAAAACCATTTATCCTTAGGGACACAAAGAACAAAATTTTAATGCCGTTTTATGATATTTAAAAAAACAACATCAAAATATTTCTATTTTTTTTTTTAATGAAACAACATGTTTTGATATTTGGAACTAAATATTTGTCATTTATCTGAGTAACTAATTGCATTTTAAAAAAAATTTTGCAATTTTAAAATTAAATTTATTTACCTTTTTGGAAGAAAGAATAATTAAATATGAAGCCAGTACTACAAGAATATTAATAAATGGTGAAGCAGTGACTCATTTTATTGATCAATATAAATATTACTCACCTGACTCTTTAAAAGCTATCAATTAAGTAAATTTATTTCTCCGTAGTACCGAAAAGAACAGAATTCAAATGTTGTTGTATAATTTCCTAATTAAATAGAAAATATTAGCATCTGTATTTTAAGCGACATCATTTTTTAAATATCTTAACTTAAATTTAATCTCCTTATTGTCTAACAAAACAAACTAAAAAGCAATCAATTATCAGACCAGTTCAAGAATATTTAGAAACAAAAGAAATTTTGTCACTTTTTAATGCTGTTAGCATAGATATAAGTAACTTTAGACTTCTAGAACTTCCATTTTTTGTAGAAAATTTCATCCTTAGTGCCAAAATTAACAGAATGATAACGCCATTGTTAATATTCTACTAAAATAGAAAATATAAGCATATATAAAAAAGAAGATATGGTATGATTGCCAATGAGACAACTTTTCTTTAATCTTTATTTTATGGGACATCAATTGTTTTAATTTCTGAACTTAAATTTCTTTTCATCAATATCTTACAAACCAATCTGAAGTTTAAAAAGTAATCAATTATCAGACCAGTTCAAGAGTATATAGAAACAAAAGAAATTGTATCACTATTTAATGATTTTAGCATAGATATAGGTAACTTAAGATTACTAGAAATTTCATTTTTTGTAAAACTTTTCATCCTTAGTGCCAAAAATAACAGAATGATAATGCCTTTGTATAATATTCTAACCTAATTAAACATTACAATTTGAGACATAATTTTTGTATTAAGAAAATACATAAAATATGAAACCAGTACAAGAATATTAATAAAATAAAAGAAGCAGTGTCACTTTTTATTGAGATTGATATAAATATTACTCATCTGACTCGTCTAAAGCTATCAATTTAGTAAAATTATTCTACGGTATTGGCAAAAATAACAGAATCTTAATGTCGTTGTACAATTTTCTAATAAAACAGAAAATAAAAGCATCTTCGTTTATGCAACATCATTTTGTTTTAATTTCTTAACTTAAATTTCTTCTAATTAATGTCTAATAAACCAATCTGAAGTTTAAAAAGTAATCAATTATCAGTCCAGTTCAAGAATATATAGAAACACATAATGTTATCACTTTTTAATGCTTTTAGCATTAATATATGTAACATAAGATTACTAGAACTTTCATTTTTTGTACAAAAATATTAATGAAAAAAGGAAATATTGTCACTTTTAATCATTATCGACATGATGCTAACTATAGACTTATACAGCTCTCTTTTTGTTGTTCATCCTTGAGAACAAAAAGAACATCATTTAAATGTAGATGTATAATTTACCAGCAAGATTAGAAAAAAAATTTGGCAAGTGACTTCAAATTATGCAATTGTAAACCTATTTTTTTTTTTACCTATATTTTTAAAAATCATTTCTCTGAAAAAAAATAAACAAATATTCAGCAATTTCATGAATATTAATAAAATAAAAAAAAGTATTGTCACTTTTTATCGTGATTAATATAAATATTATATATATAATTGTCCCCTAAAATTGTGATCATATATTTTAAATGCTTTGTTTTAATATTTCAGACTTATAATTGTGTTATTTGTGCAAAGGAATTTAAATCCAGATCAGGTCTTTCAAGACACAAGAGATTATTTCACACAGAAAACAAACGACGAAATGAGAGAACAGTGCATCAGATAATTATATGGTACAAAATCTTTAAGCAGTATCAAACATGAGTCGATTTTATATAATTGAAATTTGTGGCATTCAAATGTAACAGTGAAATGGAATTACATCATATAATTGTTCCATGTAAATGCAGAATGAGATTTCTGGTTTTATTATCGACAATGCTAATGAGAGATATCGTTCTGATTACATCTGCGATTTCTGCACCTATCTTTATTAACTGTTTATGCAAGTTCAATAGTTACCAAAAGTACCAGGATTATAATTTTATACGCCAGACGCGCATTTCAACTACATAAGACTCATTAGTGACGCTCAGATCGAAATAGTTAAAAAGCCAAACAAATACAAAGTTGAAGAGCATTGAAGAGGGGTGTGAGCAATCAATTATCAAATTTCAATAATGGTTTAGATTTTATTCAGTTCTTCGACTATTGATTTTACCTTATTGAACATAAACGAAAATACGTGATATACTACAAGTCATAAGTTAAAAAATAGTTATCTGTAGACAATTCCATTGTTTTTGTTATAGAAAGACAGTCAGATGACACACCAGGGTGTAGGCAAGTTTCCTTGTGATACATGCAAAAAAGTTTACCGCAGAAATGAAGACTTACAAATTCATCTTGCCAGGTACCATCAGGTAATACTATGTACACTCAATGACATACAGTTCAATATAGTAGCCAACAAAAACCGGTTACTTTAGGTAACCCAGAATATGGCACTACTTTTACAGAAAATGCCTGTACCGAGTCAGGAATATGACAGTTGTTATCCTTTCGTTTGATGTGTTTGAACTTTTGATTTTGCCATTTGATTTGGGACTTTCCTTTTTGAATTTTCCTCAGAGTTGAGTATTTTGGGGTTTTTACTTTTTAAACATTTCAAAATCGTATGTACTGGCGTGTTGTTGAACATTTGTTTTTGTAAGATTCTATTAAATATATTAATTGATTACCAATACAAAACATTTTAAGATAACTTATATTTCATTTGCATATTTATACAGGCTGGACCACCTTCAACTCCAGCACTGTCACCAACCCTAACACTGTCACCAACCCCAGCATTGTCACCAACTCCTGCAGTGTCACAAACGCCAGCAGTGTCACCAACCCTAGCAGTGTCACCAGCAGCACTGGCACCAGCAACATTGTCACCAGTAGCACTGTCACCAGCAGCATTGTCACCAGCAGCATTGTCACCAGCAGCATTGTCACCAGCAGTGTCACCAGCATTGTCACCAACACTGTCACCAGCAGCATTGTCACCAGCATTGTCACCAGCACTGTCACCAGCAGCACTGTCACCAGCAGCATTGTCACCAGCAGCATTGTCACCAGCATTGTCACCAACACTGTCACCAGCAGCACTGTCACCAGCAAATATTATTTATTTAGTGCTTGCTTTTTGGGTCTACATTTTGTGCTATGTGAGTGTGTAGTTGTTTGTATGTGTTATTTATAAGGCATGAATGTTTGTTGTGAAATAAAATGAAAGGTTTTTAGTGCTAACTGTATGAGAGTGTACGTTTTAGTGTTTACTTTTGTTGTATTTGTTAACTGCATACATGCATGTATATTTTGTTGTGAATATCACACCACAAATAAAAGATCCATTACTGTTTTGTTCTTATTTCTCCATGAACAATTCATCTGTTTCCAGAGAAATATATCATAAAAAAACACCTCAAAATCTAGATCATGGTATTCTTTGTCTCTCTGTGTTGTATCTTGTGTATCAATTTTATATATTTATACCCCCGCTTCAAAAAAGGGAGGGGGGTTACTGTTTTACCTCTGGCTGTCCGTCCGTCTCATGAATATTTTTCGTCGCATTTTTCCCAGGAACTACAATACAAGGATTTTTAAAATTTGGTTTCAGTGTTTATCGAAGTCAGCTATACCGTGTAATGTGTTTTCAGATTGATAACTTGACAACTTGTTTACCGAACACTTGTATGATTTTACACGTGATAGTCAAGATGAAACTTGTTCGTCACATATTATAATCCTGGAACTTTTGATAACTATTTACACCACTAGGTCGATGCCACTGCTGGTGGACGTTTCGTCCCCGAGGGTATCACCAGCCCAGTCAGTAGTTAGCACTTCGGTGTTGACATGAATATCAATGATATGGTCATTTTTATAAATTTTCTGTTTACAAAACTTTGAATTTTTCGAAAAACTAAGGATTTTCTTACCCCAGGAGTAGATTACCTTAGCCGTATTTGGCACAACTTTTTGGAATTTCGGATCCTCAATGTTCTTCAACTTTGTATTTTTTTGGCTGTTATCTATTTTGATCTGAGCGTCACTGATGAGTCTTATGTAGACGAAACGCGCGTCTGGCGTATAAAATTATAATCCTTGTACTTTTGATAACTATTTTCTCAGGAACTACAATACAAGGATTTCTGAAATTTGGTTTCAGGATTTATATAAGTCAGCTATACCGTGTGATGCGTTTTCAGATTCATCACTCGAAAACTTCCTGTTTACCGAACACTTGCATATTTTTACACTATTAATATTATCCACTTGCGGCGGGGGTATCATCAGTGAGCAGTAGCTCGCAGTTTCACTTGTTTTAGTATGATTAAATGCAGTACATATCCTATGGTATGCACAGGTTTTGCGATAACATTGGCTTAAACTAATTGCAAACAGAAGAAATCAGTATATAATTATTTTCTTAATCAAAATACCTATAATTGGCATTGAAAGCATCTCTGAAGAGTGCATTTATATATAATTATACATGAGGAAACTCCTGTACTAAGTCAGGGTCAGGGTAAGAGGAAGTGAACTTGAGCGAATATTTGTCAATTGAAGTGCCCTTTGTCAATTCCACACACACGTGACGTTTCACCAAAATTACCGTGTTTAAAAAAGTGTTATATTCATTTGCACATAGATATTTTCTTAAAATTAACTGTTCTTAAAAACAAAAAAAATATGATCTATAAAACTAAAAATTATGAGTAACACTGAGGTGTACGACCTCACTTTCCGACTTGAAAAGTACCAAAAACCATAACCTGACCCCGACCCATCAGAAACTATGACCTTTGAGACGTTCGTGAAAATTCTTTATCAGAAAAAAACCAATCGGTTACCCCAAGACTACTTATCCTTATTCGTAGAGATAAAGTAAGGCTTTCAAAATACTGATTTTGAATAATTCTGGGTTTGCGTTACCTTCTCAGTTTCTGGTAAACCTAATCTGTATGCTTTTAATCTTAATCGATGTAACAAATAGCGGGAGGAAGCATAAGTTGTTGTCCCAAACATGAGAGTTCATCAGCTTTTTCGGCGAAGTCTGAGAAAGAGCTGCAAGCTCTTAAATATCGAATAAGTTGGGGAATGTATATCCCATATGCAATTGAAGTTGGTATATTGCTATTAAGGTAGGGGAATTTACAATTTCAAAATTAAAATCGTCTTGTTTGTCATAGATTCTAGTACTGAGATGACTGTGTAAGCCAATTCGAGATATAAGTCGAAAATGAGGCGGAGGAAGCCCTGTCTGTTTTTTAGCTCACCTGGCCCAAAGGGCCAAGTGAGCTTTTCCCATCACTTGGCGTCCGTCGTCGTCGTTAGCTTTTAGAAAAATCTTCTCTGAAACTACTGGGCCGAATTAAACCAAACTTGGCCACAATCATCATTAGGGTATCTAGTTTAAAAAATGTGTGGCGTGACTCGGTCAACAATCCAAGATGGCCGCCATGTCTAAAAATAGAACATAGGGGTAAAATGCAGTTTTTGGCTTATAACTCAAAAACCAAAACATTTTGAGCAAATCTGACCTGGGATAAAATTGTTTATAAGGTCAAGATCTATCTGCCCTGAAATTTTCAGACGAATCGAACAACCCATTGTTGGGTTGCTGCCCCTGAATTTGTAATTTTAAGGAAATTTTGATGTTTTGGTTATTATCTTGAATATTATTATACTAGTAGATAGAGATGAACTGTAAACAGCAATAATGTTCAGCAAAGTAAGATTTACAAATAAGTCAACATGTCCAAAATGGTCAGATGACCCCTTCAGGAATTATTGCCCTTTATAGTAAATTTTTATCTATTTTTCGTAAATCTTGGTTATCTTAACAAAAATCTTCTCCTCTGAAACCCTTGGGCCAAATCAAACTTTGCCACAATCATCATTGGGGTATCTAGTTTAAAAAATGTGTGGCGTGACCCGGTCAACCATCCAAGATGGCCGCCATGGCTAAAAATAGAACATAGGGGTAAAATGCAGTTTTTGGCTTATAACTCAAAAACCAAAGCATTTAGAGCAAATCTGACATGGGGGTAAAAATGTTTATGAGGTCAAGATCTATCTGCCCTAAAATTTTTAGACGAATCGAACAACCCGTTGTTGGGTTGCTGCCCCTGAATTTGTAATTTTAAGGAAATTTTGATGTTTTTGGTTATTATCTTGAATATTATTATAGATAGAGATGAACTGTAAACAGCAATAATGTTCAGCAAAGTAAGATTTACAAATAAGTCAACATGTCCAAAATGGTCAGTTGACCCCTTCAGGAATTATTGCCCTTTATAGTCTATTTTTATCTATTTTTCGTAAATCTTAGTTATCTTTTACAAAAATCTTCTCCTCTGAAACCCTTGGGCCAAATTTAACCAAACTTGGCCACAATCATCATTCACTGGTATTAAAGAGATAATAGTAACTGCAATTACGATTATCCCAATATGGCGACGGTAGATATAGGTAAAATCTTTACACTCGTTTTTCTTAAATGTAGCATGTATTTGTCAATAGTTACTCAGCTGCAAGGTTTATCTATACCATTTCATCATATTTGAATCGTAACGGTGCACTGGAATTGTCTAAGCGCTGTGAAAATAGCCGTTGAAAAATTCGGGATGATAATCGTAACTCGGAAAAAAAGATAATCGTAATTATGTATCTAAAAATAAAAAAGATAATCGTAACTGGAAACTGTTTTATTAATATTGACACTAAAAACGTAAATCTGATAGCATATTATGAAATTATGGCGATGAATTATTTACGAAACGTACCAACATCTTATGACATTTCTTTTTATGCATATATAATTAATAGTTCTTATGAAAACAGCTGCATACTAGTATATCATACAATTGGAAGGGTGAACAAGCTTCAAGAAATTTGGAAATGGGAAAACACGAACTTTGTTAATTTACAGAAATTTCCAAACACTAAGTAAGCCACAAAATATGTGAATGAGCGATGGAAATTATGATACATGATAATAATTGTCAGGCGACACGCATGTGTCACCTTATATCAGATTTCTGATTAAGACAGTAAACAAAAATTAATTTCTGAAGTAAATAGTAAATATAGTTAATATTGTTTAAATTCATTTATTGCAGGTGGTTATATGTGCTATTTCTGCCCCCGGTGATTTAATTCTAGAACATACCCTATTATGCCATAACGAAGTAGGAAAGACATTTAGTATTCGTCAAAAAACCGTTTGACGAGAAATTAGTGGCTACAGTTTTCATGTCACTTCGATCATTTTTCATGGATGATATCGTAACTTAAAAGCTATGATGAACAAGGGAAAACTTTGAAAAGTGTTTTACAGTGTCATTTCGGAGTCTTTTATAGCTGACTATGCGGTATGGGCTTTGTTCATTGTTGAAGACCGTACGGTGACCTATATTTGTTAATGATGAGTCCTGTCGGTCTCTTGTGGAAAGTTGTCTCATTGGCAAACATACCACATCTTCGTATTTATATTGGCTACTTCATGACTGTCACTGAAATTTCAGTATCTCAGATATAAACTATAAAAAAATCAAATTTAATTTTGAATTATGATAATATGACATCCTTAAACAGTTAATGCTATATAATTACATTAGATGTATGTTTCATTATAATACTTTATTCTGATTGGCTAATTGCACATCACATGTTATTCCGTATGACGTTGCGCACGATACTGGTGTCACTTTTAAAAAATGAGGAAGAGGGCGAGTTTTTCTCTTTAAAACACTTTTTTTACAAAATAAATATCAATGTTCTGCATATCATACGAAAGATAATTAATCACAGAAGAATAATAGATAGTTTATTTCCGCTTTTTTTGATACATGAAGATTTACTGTGTTGATTCCGATGCCGTAAACGTCATTTTACGGGTGTCCCACTGTTACAATTATGGTAGGTTTGGATCTTTGAAATCGATTTGCGGTTTTAAAAGTTCGCGAAATGGTTTAAAATTTCGCAAGAGCTTTGTACGTCATCAAAGATTTATGACGTCATTGCTGTTTTTCAAGATGGGTGAAAGTAGATAGACAGAAAGATTGAAACAAATCAGAGAAAAAATGTCCCATACAGATGGTCAACACCCGTAAAAAATTTTTAACTTTAGTTATTACTTGATAAAAGACACGTAAGTAGCATTTAATCATATCAGAAAATTTGAACATGCCCTAAAGAAGCTATCTGAAGTCATCAATATCTATCTACTATCTTTCTTTCAAAATATCGTCAGTTTTCCCGTGTCTAATAAAATGTCCCCGCTGACAAAATATGACATTTACATATCTAAAGCCTGTTTATCTAATGAGATTTGATCAGATCTGCAATAAGTAACACCTTTTAACCTTTAGAAATGAAAAATACATGTAATGCCCTCTGTAGAAACATAAAATTTATGCTCATTAAAGCTACATATCGAAAATACGAAAAGAAACAAAATGTCCAATGAAATGTCCCTACAACTGAAATTTGACGCCGCCGTTGTCACGCAAAGTTTTGAACGTTATAGTTCGAAGTATTTGGCATTAAATTCATTTTCTGAAATGGGTTGAAGAATATCTAATCAAGTCCTTGGTCTACATATACTCCTGGTCTCAGTAGAACAACTAATATCACAATATTGCATACAAGTAAAATCGTATTATCATTGGTGGCCTGCTGTCTGCTATATGCCGTGTTACTGTCTCTTTGACACATTTCCCATTTCCATTCTCAATGTTATCGTATAAATGGATAGATATACAGCTTAAAAGAAAAGATATACAGGTTGAAAGAAAAGATATACAGGTTAAAAGAAACATTTTATTTTGTAACCGAACTAATAATATTTATCTGCATGCGTAACAGGATTACATTCACTTCATATATGAATAAAAGGAGTCTTGGAGAAAAACGTCAATGAGACACAAACCCACAATCAAAACTTCAACACACGATAACGAAAATAGACATACAAGTTTTCAAGTATAATTTACTCTGCTAATGCCTACACTTTCTAGTAAATTCACCATACATATAACGTCGACAACAAAAACTGACATCATACTACAAAAACAGAAGTAAAACAAATACTGAGTATATGTACACAATTACCAAAGAAGCAACAAAAAAGAGAGAATACAGGGCAAAAAAGGCCGAAAAAAAAGAAAAGAGATCCTGAGACAGGCAGAAGTTGTATCTTCACCAGAAGACCTAATGAATATGTCAATAGAAAAAGCTGCTCTAGAAGATATAAAGACAGCCATTGAAAGCTGCAAAACCAAAAGATCAAAGGACTCCTTTTTATCAATGAACGTTCTTGTAGCATCCATTAGTGGTGAAAAGATTACAGAGACAAGGTGTCGGAAAAATTTAGCCAAAAAATTAGGACTACCAGTAAGACGACTGAGTCGGGGGAATCGAAACAGGACAACTATCCTAAAATCAGAAAAATCTTGCTGGGCTTATGTATGCAGAAAGACCCGCAAAGACGCATTATCTGAGGAAACAAAGAGACTGGCATACCATTTTTGGATGAAACCCGGCATATCTCGACCTACAGGTAACAAGGCAGATGTAAAAAGAGAAAGGATTGGGCCCAAAATATACACTTGTCACCAGGTATACCTACTTGAAAAAACTCAAACCGAGATATACATTGATTTCACAGCAAACTAACCATGTATAAAATTGTCCCAGAGATCGTTCGAAAATTGTAAACCGTATTTTATACGTCCAGTTCGTCCGAAAGATAGACGAACCTGTTGTTGCAGGTATCATGTGGAGATAAAAAGCGTATTCAAATGTTGCATGAATTTTCGAAAAAAAATGTTGAACGAGAACGATGCATATGATGAAACTAATGTTAAAGTTTATGATTATATAAGCGACATTGTAGATGTCACATTATGTAACAAAGAAGATCAGGTCCACAAAATAGCTTGCCTTAAAAGAGATTGTGGAGAATGTGGTGTTAACAAACTAGAACTACTGACAGAGGAAACTGATGATTTAGATACTGCACAAATAGTAAAATGGGAGAAATTTGAAAAGGTAGACATTAAAGTTAAAGGCAACAAAACAATTTAAAAATTAGTCTTAGTGAAGAAAGAAACCAAAGCTGTAGAACTATTTTCACATTTCTTACAACTTTTAAAATCATTTCCATTACATCAGCATAGAGCTACGTTGCAAAACAAACAATTCCTAACATTACTTACTGATCTTCCACAAAATCATTGCGTCTGCGTACATGATTTTTCGGAAAACTACCGCTGTACGGATTTGAAAGAACTTCAAAGTTCTTATTTTCAAAAGACTGAAGTGTCTATACACGTTATAATAATACATCGCCACGCTGTACTTGAATATGACGGTGTTGAGAGTACGACAGAGTTTCCTGAAATAATAACTGAACATTTTTTTGTGATAAGTAGTGACCAGCAGCATGATCAACATTATGTACATGAAGTTCGAAAGAAAATAACAGAATACTTAAATTCCATCTCTTACCCGGTCCATACAATGCACGAATTTACAGACGGATGTGCAGCACAGTACAAAAGTCGCCACTGCTTTGGTGATATTAGCCAGACTTGTAAGGACTTTGGATACAGTAATTTTACCAGAAACTTTTTTGAAACCGCACATGCAAAAGGTATTATTGTTTTTGGGGCAATTTCTAACATTTTAAGGTGGTACCCAACACTATAGAATTTTGACAAAACATTTACATCGTCGTTCTTTTAGCGGTGATACATGTATATAAAATAGCAATATAATATTCCGTGAGATACGTAGTCGTAGACAAAGGAAAAGTAAAAACACTGATAAGATACATCATCATGCAAAGTTGAAAAATAAATAAACGGAAGAACAAAACATCAATCTTGATGATCGAAAATCAGGCAAATATAGTTTACTATTAAAATAAACAATTAAAGCTAAAAGTTTTTTTTTTGTAAACTAGTAATTATAAATAAAAACAACAACATACCAATACATTATTAAAATACAAAGAAGACATATGGATTATGCATATATGAAAACCACACTCAAAACATATACCACATTCGACTTCGTCTCGGGTGACATACTTCTTTCGTGTTGTCCCAGAAAATTGTATGCATGTTTACACGAGTCAAAATCGCATTTCTTTTACATCTTCAAACATTGTCAGTTTTAGTAAATAGCAACTGAATATAAAAAAAAACCCGGTATTATGATATTTAACAAGTTTCCTTATCATTTCAGGTCCCCAGGATGCTGCCGGTGGACTTCTTAAACGACAGGCAGATATAGCCGTCTTACGCGGACGAGCGACAATACAAAATGCATTCGATCTATATAATTTTGCCGTTATGAATATGACACAAACCAAATCCGTTTGTAAAAGAAGACTATTTAGATTTGTGGAAACAATCCCAAGGGACAAAAGCATATCTTACAAACCTGTATCAAACATAAGATTAGTACACCAAGTTGTTGTTAGGGATAACCGTGATGAAATCTTAATCAGGGAACTATCATGTTTTTCTTGTGACAAATGTGCCAGTCATTTTTATGAAGAATGTGAAAACTTTTCAAACACAGGGAGTTTTACGAACGTAAACATGATAGTTGAAACTCCGACAGTACTTGATAACAATGAAAACACGAACCCCGAAACTGATAGAGAAGAAATATCTGAACTTGTCTCCTCCGGACAAGTAATTGCCGTATACACAGATGACCCAGACAGTGAATATTATCTATTAAAAGTTAAGGATTGTCCTCATGTTCTTGGTGTGGACACAACCGATTCATGGGGCTCCATATTGCCAACTGGGACAAGCGTTATTAGTGGACTGTATTATGACAACAAAACATCCTCACCACTATCATATAAACTTAATTGTATCTAAAAAAAAAAGGCGATTGTTCCAACAGAGTCAATTATATATATATGTTCCGAAATTGACGCATCAAGAAATATTCGATTACACGAGGATATTCATCTTAGCATTTTACAATGTCTAAATGAATTAAAATAGTCACATGTATGATTAAAGGTGTTATTTTGTATTTTAGTTTTTCGTATCATATTGTTACATGTAGCACTACTAGTATTATAAAATAAAGTAACGTCGTTAACTTCATGTAATATTGACGTTTTACGTGTAACGTAAAGTGACACCAGTATCGTGCGCAACGTCTATTAAGCAGTTGCATGAGACAATAACATTTCATTCATGATGACACGAGGTCCCACAATAAAGTGCACAGGTGAATTTAAAAATTTAACTTCATGAAAATCGTGTTTTTATAATCCTAGCTAAAAAATGTAATTATAAGTATTGAATGCTTAAATAAGATTAGAGAAAGATTGGCCCTAAATGGGATTCTTCGTGTATTATGAAATTAAGTAACGTGGAGTTCATTGACAAACATGGATTTGTGTTCTTTTATAGTTTGGCCAAAAGCCCGGAAATCAAGAAATAAAATTGATGTGGCTTTGAATTTTCTTACAAGAAATACTTATTCAAAGAATGACTGCAAAATTGAGAATAATTGAATAACCCATATTCCGCAAAATAAGAAACAAACTTATTAAAAAATCGGTATATGAAAAATATGCTGCATACATATGCATGGAAGATATTGTAGAGAAAAATATTGAAGGTACTAAACAAGGAACATTTTTGTATTTGCATGCTTGCCATATAATTCGTACTTTTCTATTAAATTGCATTTTTAACACACAAAATACCATTGAAATGCTGAAAGACACATTTATTATGTTTCAGTTACTATTATCCGATTAAGAAAATTACGATTATCAAAGAAGAAAAATACCATAGAGTTACGATTATCATCCCGAATTTTTCAACGGCTATTTTCACAGCGCTTAGACAATTCCAGTGCACCGTTACGATTCAAATATGATGTAATGGTATAGATAAACCATGCAGCTGAGTAACTATTGACAAAATAAAATTGAGAATGGAAATGGGGAATGTGTCAAAGAGACAACAACCCGACCAAATAAAAAACTACAGCAGAAGGTCACCAACAGGTCTTCAATGTAGCGAGAAATTCCCGCACCCGGAGGCGTCCTTCAGCTAGCCCCTAAACAAATATATACTAGTTCAGTGATAATGAACGCCATACTAATTTCCAAATTGTACACAAGATACTAAAATTAAAATAATACAAGACTAACAAAGGCCAGAGGCTCCTGACTTGGGACAGGCGCAAAAATGCGGCGGGGTTAAACATGTTTGTGAGATCTCAACCCTCCCCCTATACCTCTAACCAATGTAGAAAAGTAAACGCATAACAATACGCACATTAAAATTCAGTTAAAGAGAAGTCCGAGTCTGATGTCAGAAGATGTAACCAAAGAAAATAAACAAAATGACAATAATACATAAATAACAACAGACTACTAGCAGTTAACTGACATGCCAGCTCCAGACTTCAATTAAACTGACTGAAAGATTATGATTTCATCATATGTACATCAGGCACAATCCTTCCCGTTAGGGGTTTAGTATCATACCATCATAACATATATGAGAAGAACATAACCCGTGTCATGCCAACAACTGTTTTTAGAATAAATGTGTTTAGTTCCGACGCAAAGACCTTATCAGTGACTCAATATTAACGCCAAAATATGCAATCTTTAATGACTTGACAACAGTATCGTAATTATATCCCTTCTTAATAAGTCTATTCAAAGGTTTTTTAAGTTTCTGATGTGAATACTGACACCTTTGTGCTTTATAAAGAATATTTCCATAAAAAATTGGATGTGAAATACCTGAACGTATAAGAAGTCTGCATGTTGAGTTATATTTACGAATGATGTCTTTATACCGATGATAAAATTTAGTAAATGTTTTGACTAGTTTGTGATATCGAAAACCCTGGTGTAATAATTTTTCAGTAATACATAAATTTCTCTCGTTAAAATCTAAAACATTGTTACATACACGAGCGAATCGTACAAGTTGAGATATATAAACACCGTAAGATGGTGACAAGGGAACGTCACCATCTAAAAACGGATAATTAACGACAGGAAATCAAAAATCATCCCTTTTATCATAAATTTTAGTATTCAGCTTTCCGTTAGACTGATATAGATATCAAGATCGAGGAAAGGGCAGTGGTCATTGTTAGTATTAGCTTTATTTAAAGTAAGTTCAGCAGGATAAATTTCATTAATATACATACTGAAGTCGTCATTATTGAGAGCCAAAATATCATCCAAATATCTAAAAGTATTATTAAATTTGTTTATCAGATGTTGTTTTGATGGGTCTTTGCTTATTTTTGTCATAAATTGTAACTCATAACAATACAAAAAGAGGTCCGCAATAAGTGGTGCACAGTTAGTCCCCATTGGAATTCCGATAATCTGACGATATACGGAATCCCCAAAGCGAACAAAAATGTTATCTAGTAAAAATTCAAGGGCATATAGTATCAAAGCATGTCCAATTAACATAGTTTTTTTGTTTATTGCTACTAAAAAATGACCTAAAAGAGTTTGAACATATATATTCACATTCTGATTTTTTGAATGCCCATTTAATTAGGTGTGTGAATTTTTTCTTAATGAGAATGTGAGGCAATGTGGTATACAGGGTAGAAAAATCAAAACTTTGAATAGATTCAAAATCACCAATATAAGCATGCAATTTATCAAGTACTTCCAACGAGTTCTTGACACTCCAAAAGTAATTTATTCCACTATTTTCGAAGGCCTTATTTGAACAATTTATTATAAGGTTTTTAATTGTACCAAGTGTGCTGGTAAGAAGAATAGACAATTTAGTAGTTGAACAATGGCTTGAAGACGAAATAAATCTATATTTGTAAGGGGTTTTGTGTAGCTTCGGAAGCCAATACATTGTTGGGACTTTCATTGTATTTGGCTCTGCTTGTAAAGCGGTGGCTAAAAGTTTATGTTTGTTACAGATTTCGTTTTCTGAAAATGGAGTCAGTTGGAATGTTGGTGAATTGGTGATTTCCTTTTTCAGAACCTCAATGTAAAATTTACGTCAAACAATAATAATATTATTAGCAGCTTTATCGGCCGGGACAAAAACAAATACCTTGGCTAATTCTTTTAGTTTATGTTTGATACGAGAAATAGGTTTATTTTGGTTATTGTTAATAGTAAAATGTTCTTTAAAATGTTGAATACGTATATCAACTATCTTCATTACTGAATTAAAAAAAGAGTCCAAAGATTTTTTGTCAGCTTTTTCCCGTTTTATCCATTTTATACAGTAAGTATGGAGTGAGTCGTGGATGATATTACGACACTCATTCCAATTAATAATTGACGGGGGACGATATTTAGGTCCTTTACTGAGGAATGATTTTAACTCTCGGTCTTGAACGATGTTAAGATCTCCTGTTATAACATGGGAAATGGGTCCATAAATATATTCGGAATTACTGCAATTACATGAAGTAGGTGTATTTTCACTGATATTAACATCTTTACACAATTGACTATAATTAAACACAAATTTCCGGGTAGATTTCTTGTAAATATAACAAATAAGAGGTAGCTCAGTATTGTCAAAATATCCAGGAATTTGTTCTTTAACAGAATGGTCGTTAAATATACCGGCAATATTTACAAAATCAAAGCTTTTATTGACATACTTAATTCTAATAAAATGCTTTTTATGATCTTCAGGGCGATCAATTTTGGGAAATAATTTAGAATAACAATATGCCATAATAATTTGAACAATTTCATACTTAGGACTGCTATATGAAATTGTGTTGCAATCCTCCAAAATTTTATTTAACTTATTAACCGGTAACGAACAGAGTTTTGTTAACAGATAATGTCTGTCGTTGTTTTTTGAAATAGAAATTAGGTCCGAAATATTGGTATGATTGGCCCGAAATTTTCTTTGATTGCGATTTGTTCTACGACCGTGAGAACGGTTTTTACGAACAGTTTTAGAAACTATATCCAAAATGTTAACGGAATTGGTTCTAGATATATTACCAATTCCCATGATATTATCATTTAGACCGAGAGGGTAAACTGTCTGTAATTTTTTAATCCAATTTAATTCAATTATTTTCCGTGATCGTACAAACTTTGAATGCGATTCACCAGGCTGCTTATTTACTACTTCTAAAGGTTGAACTGCTAAATATTTAAAAGGATGGTTGTGCTTCTTAAGGTGTTGATAAATGATACTTTTGAATTTATTTGGTCTTTTAAAACGATACAGCTGTTCTTGAGTGCGTTTAGATAAATATCGTCCAGTTTCTCCCCGGTTTGTTTCATGTGAGTAAATAAATAATACTGTTTGTTTTTCAAGTTATATCAGTTTCAAAATTTAAAGAAAATGTGCGACCATTAAACGTGGACCTTACCGTATTGTTGGTGGAAAGACGGGGACATGTAAGTCATTTTTTGGCATGACACTTATCGATAGAAGGGTAGCCACGATTTTTATTGTTAAAAATGTTAGCGATGGTAGTATTTTTAGATAACCGATTTTGAAGATTGAGACGTGTAGATACCCTTTGAACAAGTTTAGTATTTAGTATTTTTCCATTTCTAAGCTTCATAATTGTTTTGTTAGTGAATTACATAATAAAGGAGCAAAGATTGGCGTCCAGAATATGAACCAGCATACAATAATTTAAGTTATGTAAAATTGATAAATTTGTTAGCTGAAAATGTCAAACGCTATCAATATAAATTACCCGAAAAAGATAGTGTATATCAGGGTAGGACTGATGGCTGACTAAATAGTTGAATGGGGCTGAATATTGAAATACTGCTTTTTGATAAATATTCCTAAAGTAATGAACTAAAGCAGTTCTCGCTCGGACACACACTCCATAATCTAGTATATTATAAGAGCATAAACCTGAAGCACGGGGAGGCACTCTACTGCCTCCACACGGCACTAAAGACAAACTCTGTAAAAAATAAAATTGAGAATGGAAATGGGGAATGTGTCAAAGAGACAACAAAAGCATGCTACATGTAAGAAAAATGAGTGTAAAGATTTTACCTATATCTACCGTCGCCATATTGGGATAATCGTAATTGCAGTTACCATTATCTCTTTAATACCAGTGATCATTGGGGTATCTAGTTTAAAAAGTGTGTGGCGTGACCCGGTCAACCAACCAAGATGGCCGCCATGGCTAAAATTAGAACATAGGGGTAAAATGCAGTTTTTGGCTTATAACTCAAAAAACAAAGCATTTAGAGCAAATTGGACAATGTAAAATTGTTCAAAAGGTGAAGATCTATCTGTCCTGAAATTTTCAGACGAATCAAACAACCCGTTGTTGGGTTGCTGCCCCTGAATTTGTAATTTTAAGGAAATTTTGATGTTTTTGGTTATTATCTTGAATATTATTATAGATAGAGATAAACTGTAAACAGCAATAATGTTCAGCAAAGTAAGATTTACAAATAAGTCGACATGACCGAAATGGTCGGTTGCCTCCTTCAGGAGTTATTGCCCTTTATAGTCAATTTTTATCTATTTTTCGTAAATCTTAGTTATCTTTTACAAAAATTAATCTAAACTTGGCAACAATCATCTTTTGGGTATCTTGTTTAAAAAATGTGTGGCGTGACCCAGTCAACCAACCAAGATGGCCACCATGGCTAAAAATAGAACATAGGAGTAAAATGCAGTTTTTGGCTTATAACTCAAAAACCAAAGCATTTAGAGCAAATCTGACATGGATAAAATTGTTAATCAGATCAAGATCTATTTGCCCTGTAATTTTCAGACAAATCGGACAACCTGTTGTTGGGTTGCTGCCCCTGAATTGGTAATTTTAAGGAAATTTTGCTGCTTTTGGTTATTTTGAATATTATTATAGATAGAGATGAACTGTAAGCAGCAAAAATGTTCAGCAAAGTAAGATTTACAAATAAGTCAACATGACCGAAATGGTCAATTGACCCCCTAAGGAGTTATTGTCCTTTATAGTCAATTTTTAACAATTTTCATAAAATTTGTAAATTTTTAATAACATATTCCACTGAAACTACTGGGCCAAGTTCATTATAGATAGAGATAATTGTAAGCAGCAAGACTGTTAAGTAAAGTAAGATGTACAAACACATCACCATCACCAAAACACAATTTTGTCATGAATCCATCTGCTTCCTTTGTTAAATATTCACATATACCAAGGTGAGCGACACAGGCTCTTTAGAGCCTCTAGTTCTTTAATCTCTAGTTCTATAGGATATATTAATTGAATCCATCAGAAAAGTTCGGGTGGTAAATGGAAAGAACATCATCAATATATCTGAAGGTAAAATTCAATTATCTTGCTTCTTTGATATTATTGTTTTTGTCTGAAGGAAATCCGATTCATATGAAAATAAGAAGAGGTCGGCAAGGAGAGGCACACAGATCGTTCCCATAAGGAGTACCAAAAATTTGTTTAAAAAAAGTCTGCCTCCAAATTCAACAGATATGTTGTCGATAAGAAATTCCAGCATACTGATCACTTGTTCTGTGTAGCATGTTGTATACTTTTGTTCACTATTAACAAAATATGCCTGATGATATCCCAAAGTAATACATTTATAGCGCATACTATAATTTTTATGGTGAACGGCATTGTAGATTATATATTTCCTTTAGGCGATTTTTCATTTTCACATGGAAAAAGGTGGTATTTTACTTTTTCAGAAAAAGACCGAAATTTACAATTATCTAAAAATATTTTTGAATGTTTTAGAATCCACATTTGGTTAATACTACTACGCGAGTAAACAGTTTCATAAAATTTATAAAGACCCTCTTTAACTGCGGACAGAATTTTAAACAATCTAATGGACATTTCTTTAGTGAAAATTCTTCAGGAAAATGACTTCCTTAGTACTTTACATTACAGTGGCGGATGGATCTATAAATCTGTGTATTCCTGATGTCATACTGCTATGGTTATGCTCCACCGTATTAAGTACTATCCTTGTTCTTCTGTAAGTTAGTATGTACGTCCCTTACTTGTACGAACGATCGTACATCCCTTTTTTTCTAATACTAGTACTTTAGTTTGCTTGAACCAAAGTGTATGAAACTTAAACGCAATGCTTATTACCACAGACACAGGTCAAGTTTCAATTTTGGTGGCGTTTATTTTACCATTCTGGAGTAATGATCCTTCACAAATGGAAACGTTGCTAGAATTTTAAGTTTCCGTTCACATAGTTCTCTAGTTTGTCTTAACTAAATGTTATGAAACTTATACACAATGCTTATTACAAAAAAACACTGATCAAATTTGAATTGTGGCGGTGTCAGTTATACCATTCTAGAGTTATGCCCTTTACAAATGTAAGAAATGCTGATTTTTGTCGAGCTTGCGACTTTTGTCGCAGAAACCGCGACATAGAGAAAGTGATTGTTTTATATTGATGCCTCATGGTACGACGTTTCCATCAATTAAATGTCCAATGTCCTTGACCTTATTTTCATGGTTCAGTGACTACTTGAAAAAAAGTTTAGATTGATTTTAATGTTAAATTATCTCTAATGATAAATAGTAGGGTGACTGTATTTAGTATGTGCGTACTTTCCAAGGTCCTTGTGCCCGTCAGAGAGTATTCACTTGACCTCGACCTCATTTCATGGATCCGTGAACAATGTTAAGTTTTGGTGGTCAAGTCCATCTCTCGGACACTATAAGCAATAGGTATAATATATTCGGTGTATGGAAGGAATGTAAGGTGTTCATGTCAAACTGGCCGGTGTCATCTGACCTTGACCTCATTTTCATGTTTCACTGGTTATAGTTAAGTTTTTTTTGTGTTTTGATCTGTTTTTCTTAAACTGTATGCAATAAGTCTATTTTATTTTGTGTATATAATCATCATAATGATTGTAAAAGAGGGACGAAAGATACCAAAGGAACAGTCAAACTCATAAATCTAAAACAAACTGACAACGCCATGGCTAAAAATGAAAACTAAAGAATAAACAACACGAACCCCACCAAAAACTAGGGGTGATTTCAGGTGCTTCGGAAGGGTAAGCAAATCCTGCTCCACATGTGGCACCCGTCGTGTTGCTTATGTGATTACAAATCCGGTAAATAGTCTAATTCGGTAGGTCACATTTATGAAAGGGAAGAAGATTGTAGTTAATACGTAAGGAACATATCCGATATCATTTGTGAAACGGTAATTCCATAACGGTCAAACAACTCGTGATGGCGTCCGTAAAATTTACGAAGAGATGATTTCAACTTCACCATTTGGAACTCTTGGTTTAATAGCTTCCTTGTGAGCAGTAACCCTGTATTAAAAAAATCATGTTAGGAAATGCAAGCATGGGAATATCGTATCAATTGGGAGATATATACCCCGTATGTGTACATGGCTAGTTGGTTGATGTCATCTTAACTTGACCTCATTTTTATGGTTCAGTGGTCAAAAGTAAGTTCTGGTCTATATGCAATATGTCAACTATATTTGGTGTATGGAAATATTAAATGGGTATAGTAAGATGTGATGTGAGTGCCAATGAGACAATTATCCATCCAAATAACAATTTTAAAAAAAGTAAACCAGTAGTTCAATATCTATATGTCAGTCGTGCAGTGTTTATTTGACCTTGATCTCATTTTCACGGTCCATTGCTCAGCGTTTAGATTTTGTGTTTTTGGTCTGTTTTTCTTAAACTATAAGCAGTAGGTCAACTTTATTTGTTATATGGAAGGATTATTAGCTGTACATGCCTTCCCGACATGGTTCATCTGACATTGACCCCTTTTTTCTTGGTTCATTGGTCAATGTTTAGTTTTCTTGGTTACTGTTAAGTTTATGTGACAGATGTAATAAAGCTCTATGTTTATGACAATCAACATAATATCAATGATTAGTAAAGAAGGCAAGACATTTCAGCGTGTGCACTCTTGTTTTTGTTTCTTTCTCTAGTGTGCCTCAACCAAGTGTTATGAAACTTATAGACAATGCTCATTACAAGAAAACACTGATCAAATTTGAATTTTGGTGACGTCAGTTATACCATTCGAGAGTTATGTCCTTTACAAATGTAAAATTGCTAAATTTCATTTTTTCTGACTTAAGTGTGCCTCAACCAAATGTTATGAAACTGTATACACAATACTTTCAACCACCAAACCAAGATCAAGTTTGAATTTTGGTGGCATCATTTTTACTGTTCAGATTGAACCCTGAATAGTTGGGGCAAGTATGGCCACAACATTCAAGCTTGATACAGCTCTGCATTTGGATTGTGATCAAATTCTGACATGAAACAAATGTCAAGATCTTACAAATATAATGCGCAATTAAAGATTTTGTTTTTCAAAATTTCAAAAATTTGGAACTTGAGAAATATAGAACAAAAATTGAAAACTACAACACCCCCCTTTTTTGCAATTAGTCCAAACCCCTACATTTCTTTATATATAATTTATAAGTAGTGTTACCTCCCTTACACTCTTTTAAATTGTCTTAATTGTCCATTGACCAAAAACCTTATTTTCCCCCTTTTTGTCCCTAATTCCAAAACATTTTGAGCCATAACCCCCCAAAGTCAATACTAACCATCCCTTCATGGTATAGAAACTTGTGGTATAATGTCAAAAAGATGCATACACAAGTTATTGTTTGAATACTACAAAAATGCTTATTTTTGGCCCCTTTTTGGACCTCAATTCCTAAAACTTTAGGACCATAACCCCCAAAATCAATTCAAACTTTTTACCTGTGGTATTGAACATTGTGGTACAATTTTAGAGCAATTGAAATACTATTACACAAGTTGATATCCTAAAAATAGAAAAATACTAATTTCAAAATGGTTTGGACAATTATCCCTTAAATCAATCCCAGCCTTCCTTTTGAAGTATTAACCCTTTTTATTAAATTTCATAGAGATCCATTCTCTTAAAGTAAAGTTTTTGTCCTGTTACCAAATATGTCTTCGGACGACGCAGACGACTACATTATACCATTATACGAACGCAAAATGTTTTTGCGGTCGTGAAAAATTGCAGATTTTTTCGTTCCCGTTTTTTTATAACTTAAGATTGCCTTTTTACTTAAATGAGGCCGTTAGTTTTCTCGTTTGAATTGTAATACATTGCCTTATCGGGACCTTTTATAACTGACTATGCGGTATGCGCTTTGCTCATTGTTGAAGGCCGTATGGTGACCTATAGTTGTAAATGTCTGTGTCATTTTTGTCTTTTGTGGATAGTTGTCTTCAGTTGGCAATCATACCACATCTTCTTTTTTATATCAACTAAATGTGTAGGAATGTATACACAATGCTTATGTATTCAAAACTGAGATACAGTACAAATTTTGGTAGCGTCACTTTTACAGTTCTTGAGTTGTGACCCTTTATAAAGTTAATAAGCTTTTATTTATTTTCCATGGATAATTCCCTATTTATTGATCGCATTAATTTAAGTGTACTTCCTTATTTAAAAAAAAGAGTAAGGAACATATCCGATATCATTTGTGAAACGGTTATTCCATAACGGTCAAACAACTCGTGATGGCGTCCGTAAAATTTACGAAGAGATGATTTCAACTCCACCATTTGGAACTCTTGGTTTAATAGTTTCCTTGTGAGCAGTAACCCTATATTAAAAAACATCATGATAGGAAATGCAAGCATGGGAATATCGTATCAATTGGGAGATATATACCCCGCATGTGTACATGGCTAGTTGGTTGATGTCATCTTAACTTGACCTCATTTTTATGGTTCAGTGGTCAAAAGTAAGTTCTGGTCTAAATGCAATATGTCAACTATATTTGGTGTATGGAAATATTAAATGGATATAGTAAGATGTGGTGTGAGTGCCAATGAGACCATTATCCATCCAAATAACAATTTAAAAAAAAGTAAACCAGTAGTTCAATATCTATATGTCAGTCGTGCAGTGTTTATTTTACCTTGACCTCATTTTCACGGTCCATTGCTCAGCATTTAGATTTTGTGTTTTTGGTCTGTTTTTCTTAAACTATAAGCAATAGGTCAACTTTATTTGTTGTATGGAAGGGTTATTAGCTGTACATGCCTTCCCGACATGGTTCATCTGACATTGACCCCTTTTTTCTTGGTTCATTGGTCAATGTTTAGTTTTCTTGGTTACTGTTAAGTTTATGTGACAGATGTAATAAAGCTCTATTTTTATGACAATCAACATAATATCAATGATTAGTAAAGAAGGCAAGACATTTCAGCGTGTGCACTCTTGTTTTTGTTTCTTTCTCTAACTTTAGTGTGCCTCAACCAAGTGTCATGAAACTTATAGACAATGCTCATTACAAGAAAACACTGATCAAATTTGAATTTTGGTGACGTCAGTTATAACATTCGAGAGATATGTCCTTTACAAATGTAAAATTGCTAAATTTCATTTTTTCTGACTTAAGTGTGCCTCAACCAAATGTTATGAAACTGTATACACAATACTTTCAACCACCAAACTAAGATCAAGTTTGAATTTTGGTGGCATCATTTTTACTGTTCAGATTGAACCCTGAATAGTTGGGGCAAGTATGGCCACAACATTCAAGCTTGATACAGCTCTGCATTTGGATTGTGATCAAATTTTGACATGAAACAAATGTCAAGATCTTACAAATATAATGCGCAATTAAAGATTTTGTTCTTCAAAATTTCAAAAATTTGGAACTTGAGAAATTTAGAACAAAAATTGAAAACTACAACACCCCCTTTTTTGCAATTAGTCCAAACCCCTACATTTCTTTATATATAATTCATAAGTAGTGTTACCTCCCTTACACTCTTTTAAATTGTCTTAATTGTCCATTGACCAAAAACCTTATTTTCCCCCTTTTTGTCCCTAATTCCAAAACATTTTGAGCCATAACCCCCCAAAGTCAATACTAACCATCCCTTCATGGTATAGAAACTTGTGGTATAATGTCAAAAAGTTTCATACACAAGTTATTGTTTGAATACTACAAAAATGCTTATTTTTGGCCCCTTTTTGGACCTCAATTCCTAAAACTTTAGGACCATAACCCCCAAAATCAATCCGAACTTTTTACCTGTGGTATTGAACATTGTGGTACAATTTTAGAGCAATTGAAATACTATTACACAAGTTGATATCCTAAAAATAGAAAAATACTAATTTCAAAATGGTTTGGACAATTATCCCTTAAATCAATCCCAGCCTTCCTTTTGAAGTATTAAACCTTTTTATTAAATTTCATAGAGATCTATTCTCTTAAAATAAAGTTTTTGTCCTGTTACCAAATGTGTCTTCGGACGACGCAGACGACTACATCATACCATTATACGAACGCAAAATGTTTTTGCGGTCGTGAAAAATTGCAGATTTTTTCGTTCCCGTTTTTTTATAACTTAAGATTGCCTTTTTACTTAAATGAGGCCGTTAGTTTTCTCGTTTGAATTGTTATACATTGCCTTATCGGGACCTTTTATAACTGATTATGCGGTATGCGCTTTGCTCATTGTTGAAGGCCGTATGGTGACCTATAGTTGTTAATGTCTGTGTCATTTTTGTCTTTTGTGGATAGTTGTCTTCAGTTGGCAATCATACCACATCTTCTTTTTCATATCAACTAAATGTGTAGGAATGCTTATGAATTCAAAACTGAGATAAAGTACAAATTTTGGTAGCGTCACTTTTACAGTTCTTGAGTTGTGACCCTTTATAAGGTTAATAAGCATTTATTTATTTTCCATGGACAATTCCCTATTTATTGATCGCATTTATTTAAGTTTACTTCCTTATTTAAAAAAAAGAGTTGTGGTATTTTTTGCAAATGAACCAATGCTATCCATAAGATTTCAAAAGAGGAAGATATATTAACAGCTATATATATAGGTCACCATACGGTCGTCGACAATGAGAAAAACTCATATCATAAACTCAAACAGGAAAACTAACGTGTTAATTAGTATAAACAAACCAGTTTACTAAGATCAAACATGAAGGACTTAAATCAATAAAACAAAATATACTAAAATCACAGGCCCTTGACATGACATGGGCACGTAAAGAAATTAACAGAGTTTTCTGTATATTTTGTTATTTTAGATCTTCAGTTTAAGGTCGCAATAGAAAATATCAAAATTTGAAATGGCAAACAAGGAAAAAAGTGATTTTTGATCATTGCTGAATCGAGAATGGTTTAGTTTAAAACATCAAAGCTGTGATTAAATACAGATTTGAAATATTATGTGATGTCGGTAACCTATTTGAAATAATACACAACTACAGTTGCAAACTTTTCAGTGGTGCTATGCTGGACTTAGATAATCATTATTGTAAGTGAATGTATGGAATCAAAAAGGATCCAAGTTTTTATTGTTTTTGGTTTAACAATTTTAATTTACACCAGCGGGCAAAATGGCTTGAGTCATTGGAAAAATATGAAAACATTTTCTCTCCCATTCTTTTCCTAGCTCGACAAACTACTTCATCCGGCTCATACGTTTCAAACTCACTACTCGAGTAATCAAATATTGAAACTGATCCATTATACGGTACTTTCAAAATACTACTTTGTATTTTTTTCTGTGTTAACGGTCCCTTGAATGCATAGTGGGCAATCTCGCACTTGATATATTTTTCTTTACGTTTGATGACGTCAAGAACCACTGAACAGTGTAGAAGTGTGTAATATCTATACAAAACTATGTCCCCTTTTTGTATGTCGTCTTTTTCTTTAACTTTCTTTGTTGTTACACTAAGCATTTTCTTATTTCTCTCGAAGCACGTTTCGCACAGCATGCCATGGTCGTATTCGACCTTGTTTCTTCAAATTTCGTTACTAAGACCGCGTAATCTGTTTTGTACCAGTATTTTGAAAACAACTGTCGCCTTTCTTATTTGAATACTGAGTCTTCTTCCAGTTACGCACCAAGATGCAAAATGTTCGCAATTATTATCAATAACATTGTACCGAAATTCGTGTTGATCACCTTTTAATGATTCAGTTGCCCTTTTGACTACTTCGTCGGGACTTTTCGGTTTTATTCTTCCCCAATATTTACAAATCCTTACTGTTTTTAAATCGACTGTTTCAGTTTTGCGTTTTAATTTGACAATTCGTTCTCTACCACGAAAACTGTCCCTAATGGCCCCCCTGTTTGTCTGATGAATCAATTCTAAACTAATCTGTAAACAGTTATCATCCTCTGGTTCATTTACTTTCACTACAATTGCATGATGGTCATAAAAACTCCTTAAAATAATTATATGGTCGCCTTTTCTGATTTCCTTCCAGTTTTTAACTGGTACTGGTTTTATACAATCCATACAACTTTTACCAACCTCACTCTCATCATTTGATATCGATTGTAAAGATGTTTGTAAATATTTCGAGTCTGTATTATCATCAGCAGAAACACCAAAAGACGGTCGGTCTCTATTGGCTTCTGTTCCATCAACATGTTTTGTTTCTAGTAAATAATTGTTTTCGTTTTCCACGACGATTGATTCTGAAGTTGATTCAAAATTTATGTTGAATGGATAGTTTCCCGTCTCATTGTCCTTTTCTGTAATATCAGCAATGCCTGCATCATTCAGTTGTTTCTTTTGTGAATCATTTCTTGTGAATGTATAGACTTCCTTATCACTTATTGCGTCTAAAGCCAATGGTTTCACCTTTCTCGTACTCGTAGGTGTGTTTTCCTTTGCCCAAAAAGCAACAGTTATATGTGATGGGGGTCTTTGCATCATCGGAGAATCTTCTAACTTTGAAATGTCTGTTGTTGGATCAAAAACATTTGAATCGCCTGGGTCCGCTTTAATATTTTTACTCATTTTATATTTTTTATATTTTTTGTTTTTATGATTAACATCGTCCTTCGACACAGTTTCAATATCAGTAGCTTCATATATCTCCCCAGTTCTTTGTTGTTGATTTTCGTTTTCCTTTAATATCACAGATTCAGATTTATCGTTTATACTATAGATAAAAACGTGGTCGTCTTGCTGAGTAACAGTGTCGGTATCGTTTTTACCCAAAGTCTTTAAATGTGTTTCCTCATTTACAGTTTCTAAATGTTCATCATTAAAGTCTTTCCGATGTATAGCCGGTTGGCGATTGCTGTAAGTGTCGTTTTCTTTGTTGCAATCTTCGATAGCGTCTTTCAAAAGACTTTCACTACTAGTAAAACCAGTTCCTTCCTTTTGATAAAATTTTCCAGAGGTATCTTCAAGTAAAATGTTATCGTTCATGATGTCCTCAATTTAATTCCAGGTCGTATTTCGTTTTGGTGCCTCCACTGTAGCGGGGTTTTTTTTTGTTTATTTTCATTGGTTGTAAAACAGTTCAATATTTCATATTTACACTGAAATAGAAAAAAGTCTGTTTGATGTTTTATGTAAATATCTTATTAAGGATGTTCACTGCTCTGTTTCATAATAATAAGCTTTTAAAAAAAATGTTAAAACAATTAGAGTATTCGTGTTTTTGTTTTTGAAATGTAAGCCATTGGACATTTAAAGTGAAATGATTCGATCTAGATTTCCAGTCATACAACATTGACACCTTTTTGCTTTCAAACACTCTGCAAACATAAAAGCGATTAGAAAGATTTTCAAAAATGACTTTTTACACTATATGTTTACAAACGATGGAAAGAAATGTTAGCTTTAGCGGGATTTATTTTTAAAGCCACCTCATTCATAAAACAAGAGGCTGTCAGAGAGACAGCAAACCAGATTATCATGCAGAGGTTAAACCATGAACAGTTGAGAAAGTATGCACACAACATTCAAGCTAAAAACAGCTCTGGTTTTGGATTGTAATTGAATATTTGATACAGCATGGGTTTGTGACACAAAATAAATGTGTTCAAAGAACTGAAAATTTGAAAGTAAACATTTACCTATTATGGTCCAATATTCAAATTCTAAGTACATTGCTAGAATCAGCATATCAAAGAACCCCAATATTTCAATTTTTGATGAAACACTTCTAGGTTAAACCATTTCTGTTCAAATGAAAATATATCAAACTTGAATTTCCGTGAACATGATTAACCAATAATGTAAATCTAAAATTAAATATGATTTCACTATAGACTCTATTAGATATGACTTGAAGAGATATGATGATATATATATATTCAAATTATAATCAAATATAGATATTATTTTCTAATAAATCCGTAACTTCGATTATAATTGGGTGATGCATTGAAAATTAATAGATGTATGTTATCTTATCACTTAATGTAGAAATCTAAATCAAACTTTATATATATAGCTGATAGTTCCCAATATTTTTTCTTTCATTTTGTAATATATTAATATAGATCTACAACTTATATTTTCTTTATTTTAACTTTTTAACTTATAAACAATGGATAATTATCCAATTAATTTTCATATCTGGAACCCCAAACAGGATCAAGTAAAACTTATCAACTGTGGTAGCTGAGGAAAATGAACCACAAAGTATAACTTAGCATTATAGTAGTCGCTGATAAAAATGTGCCACGAGGTATAACTTATCAATTGTGGTCACTGATAAAAATGTGCCACAAGGTATAACTTATCAATTGTGGTCACTTATGAAAATGTGTCACAAGGTATAACTTATCAATTGTGGTCGCTGATGAAAATGTGGCACAAGGTATAACTTATTAATTCTGGTCGGTAGGGAAAATATGCCACTAGGTAAACCTTATCAACTGTGGTAGCTGATGAAAAAGAGCCATAAAGTATAACTTTGCAAAAGTTGTCGCTGGCGAAAACGTGCCACAAGGTATAACTTATCAATTGTAGTCTTGGAAAATGTGCTTTATGATATAACTTATCAATTGTGATCGTAGAAATGTGCCACAATGTAGTATGTACCAATTGTGGTCGCAGAAATGTGCCACTAGGTTTAAATTATCAGTTGTGGTCGCGGAAATGTGCCACAAGACTTAACTTAAAATGTGCCGCGCAAGGCATAATTTTTCAATGATGATCGCTGAAGAAAATGTGTCACAAGATATATCTTATCAATAGTGATCGCTCAGTAAAATGTGCCACAATATTGTATATTGTGTTAAATGTGAATGCCGATTAAATTGTGCAATGTTTCTGAAGGAGTAAACCAATATGAACCATGGAAACAAATATCAAGAAACTCTGGTTTGTAGTTATAGATATAAAATAGATGACACAAATATGTTACGGGCAGACGTACGAACCGACGGATGGACATCATTCAGTGGTTGTCGTTTGTTTATGTGTTACATATTTGTTTCACCTTCATTTCTTTTACATAAATAAGGCCGTTAGTTTTCTCGTTTGAATTGTTTTACATTTTCTAATCGGGGCCTATTACAGATGACTATGCGGTATGGGCTTTGCTCATTGTTGCAGGCCGTACGGTGATCTATAGTTGTTAATGGCTGTGTCATTTTGGTCTTTTGTGAATAGTTGTCTCATTGGCAATCATACCACATCTTCTTTTTTTATAGGTAACCTACATGTCCCTACTTTGGAGATATGATGCAATTGTATGTTCTCATTACTCAATTTATATCCCAAATAAACTATATATTAGAACACATAAAATGAATGCAGGTAGGTTGACAATATTAACCAGATGCTCCGCAGGGCGCAGCTTTATACGACCGCAGAGGTCGAACCCTGAACAGTTGGCGCAAGTATGGATACAACATTCAAGCTGGATTAAGCTCTAAATTTGGATTGTGATTAAGTAGTTGACACAGCATAGGTTTCTAACACAGAATGAATGTGGTCTAATGAACTTGAAAATTGTTTTGCCTTTGAGCAATTCACTATGCTGTTGAAAATTAATCCTCTCAAAAAAATGTTTGAAGAAATTTTCTTTTTATTTATGAAATCTGAATTGAGAACAACTGAACCCCCCCCCCCCCTCAATTTTTTTTCACATCCTCCTTCCTTTATTCTAAATTAAAAATCAATCGGGTCCAGGACCAATCCAGTATATCTTATCAAAATCCTTCGTTTTTAATTCTTATATGTGCATACATTTAGAATAATTAAGAGCTGATAAACTTAGTGTATGATAAATATATATTTCCGGTTATGAAATACATTTTTCAGCATTTATTTCCATATTTTTCTAGAAATTCACAAGTGCATGTTTGTAGTATAATTACTGTGTATTTTCATTTTTTGCGGTCGTATAAAAAGTATATTCACAAATTACATTTGTCGATACCTTTTAGCATTGCACAAGGTCATGTTTTTCGCTGACTGTTTATGACGTCTTAAACTAAATTCATTGGATGCTGGATGTGTACGGATTGTTAATTTAGTCATAGATGCATGATTTTTTTATTAGTTGTTAGTGGCTTTGAACTAGCTGTCAGTTAACTGCGAATACTCTCAGATCTGTTCCTATTTTCTTTTTGTTGTTGGGATGTACAAGTACCCGGCCACGTCCAATTGTATATTTGTCCATTTGATTTTTATAGTTCGTTCGTATGTTGTACTGTTATACCACTGTCTCAGGTTAGGGGGAGGGTTGGGATCCCGCTAACATGTTTAACCCCGCCGCATTATGTATGTATGTGCCTGTCCTAAGTCAGGAGCCTGTAATTCGGTGGTTGTCGTTTGTTTATGTGTTACATATTTGTTTTTAGTTCATTTTTATAATATAAATAAGGCCGTTAGTTTTCTCGTTTGAATTGTTTTACATTGTCGGGGACTTTTATAGCTGACTATGCGGTATGGGCTTTGCTCATTGTTTAAGGCCGTATGATGACCTATAGTTGTTAATTTCTGTGTCATTTTGGTCTCTTGGGGAGAGTGGTCTCATTAGCAATCATATCACATCTTCTTTTTCATACAATCCATTTCTAACCATGACAGTACTAGACTCTGTTTTGATAGATGTGTTGATTTAAAAAATCCATATCGAATAAATGAAATTATTTTTTAAAAAAACGTGTGCAGGCCCATTTCAGGTAAATCATTAAAGTGTTCTACAAAAGACGTGTATAGGTAATATGTTATGAACGTGGTTAAATCTAACATCAATGTTATCCAAAGTTTATTGACTATTTGAACCTAATATATATTTATATATTGAAGTAATTCAACTGAAAGTTAAAAACAAACATATCGATGTTGTATTCACATAGACTCAAGTTTACCTGAAGTATGGGGTTTTCCTAAATAACAAGATAATATTATTTGTTGATGTGTATGTGATCATTATGGGTCAACCACATACTATATTAAATTCCAAAAACACAAACAAATAAACAACCGTAATCATGGTAAATAACAAAGGGCTATAAAAACTGACAAAACCAAACGCAAGACTATATACATTAATCAAACTGAAAAACATATTACGTTATAAAAATCTTATACATAATAAACAACGAACATAAATTAAAATAGATCATTTGCGTATTTAAAAATTTCGGGGTATTTCCTCCTCGTAATAGTTGAACTTGTTTTTATTGTTTTATTTGAAATTGAGGAAAGGTTAAAAAGAATAGTAGATGATTTAAGTAGACACAAGTCCATTAATATCAGAGAGTAAAGGGAAAAAATATGGAAATATATAGATTGTAAAACTTAGAATATCATTAATTTCAGAGAAAGGACAAGAATTATTTACATTGTTTTCATTTATGTGTAATTGTAATTGTAACCTGTGATATGTATATACAAAGTGTGAATATAATAAAGATGAAAAAAAAAACTTAAATTATAAAAATACATTATAACCAGATGCTCCGCAGGGCGTAGCATTATACGACCGCAGAGGTTGAACCCTGAACGGTTGGGGCAAGTATGGACACAACATTCAAGCTGGATTCAGCTCTAAATTTGGATTGTGATTAAATAGTTGACACAGCATAGGTTTCTGACACAGAATGAATTTGTTTTATTGAACTTAAAAATTTTGTTTTCTCTTAGAGCAATTCACTATGCTGTTGAATATTAATCCTCTCAAAAAAATGTTTGAAGAAATTTACTTTTTTATTTATGAAATTTCAAATGAGAAAAATTGAACCCAATTTTTTTAATCACATCCCCCTTTCCCTTATTCCAAAACTAATCTCAATTAAAATTTCTAATGGAGTTTGCAACAATAACTACTCATTTAAATACATCATAAAATATTAAGATGTAAAAAAACTGTTTGTTATCACTGAATGGTAAAGATTATTTTAATTTATCAGTTGGTAGTAAAAAGTGAATATACATTGTATATTGTATATAACAAAGATTTAAGTTGATTCTGGACAAAGAAAGATAACTCCAATTAAAAAAAAAATCTTGCTATTGCACAATATTTTGCAATTAGATATTTCTTGCTTACTATTCTGGACAAAGAAAGATAACTCTAATTAAAAAAAAAATTGCTATTTCACAATATTGTGCAATTAGATATTTCTTGCCATTGCGCAATACTGTGCAATTGAAAAGACTTGCTATTGCACAATACTTAATATAATAATTTTAGATCCTGATTTGGACCAACTTGAAAACTGGGCCCATAATAAAAAATCTAAGTACATTTTTGGATTCAGCATATCAAAGAACCCCAAGATTTCATTTTTTGTTAAAATCAGACTAAGTTTAATTTTGGACCCTTTGGACTTTAGTGTAGACCAATTTGAAAACAGGACCAAAAATGAAGAATCTACATACACAGTTAGATTTGGTATATCAAAGAACCCCATTTATTCAATTTTTGATGAAATCAAACAAAGTTTAATTTTGGACCCCGATTTGGACCAACTTGAAAACTGGGCCAATAATAAAGAATCTAAGTACATTTTTAGATTCAGCATATCAAAGAACCTAACTGATTCATTTTTTGTCAAAATCAAACTAAGTTTAATTTTGGACCCTTTGGACCTTAATGTAGACCAATTTGAAAATGGGACCAAAAGTTAAGAATCTACATACACAGTCATGACAGTTAGATTCGGCATATCAAAGAACCCCAATTATTCAATTTTGATGAAATCAAACAAAGTTTAATTTTGGACCCTTTGGACCCCTTATTCTGTTGGGACCAAAACTCCCAAAATCAATCCCAACCTTCCTTTTATGGTCATAAACCTTGTGTTTAAATTTCATAGATTTCTATTTACTTATACTAACGTTATGGTGCGAAAACCAAGAAAAATGCTTATTTGGGTCCCTTTTTGGCCCCTAATTCCTAAACTGTTGGGACCTAAACTACCAAAATCAATACCAACCTTCCTTTTGTAGTCATTAACATTGTGTTTAAATTTCATTGATTTCTATTTACTTAAACTAAAGTTATTGTGCGAAAACCAAGAATAATGCTTATTTGGGCCCTTTTTTGGCCCCTAATTCCTAAACTGTTGAAACCAAAACTCCCAAAATCAATCCCAACCGTTCTTTTGTGGTCATAAACCTTGTGTCAAAATTTCATAGATTTCTATTAACTTAAACTAAAGTTATAGTGCGCAAACCAAGAAAATGCTTATTTGGGCCCTTTTTGGTCCCTAATTCCTAAAATGTTGGGACCAAAACTCCCAAAATCAATACCAACCTTCCTTTTGTGGTCATAAACCTTGTGTTAAAATTTTATAGATTTCCATTCACTTTTACTAAAGTTAGAGTGCGAAAACTAAAAGTATTCGGACGACGACGACGACGACGCCAACGTGATAGCAATATACGACGAAAATTTTTTCAAATTTTGCGGTCGTATAAAAATACAACAGGACTCATCTGAACAAACATTTCCTTTTGTATTAACATTACAAACAAAGAAAAACAACGAGGATAATGGTACAGGCTGTAGAATAGCACTCTCAGTCATATCTACTATACTGTATTTTATACCGATCTCTTTATGACTTGCAGATGTTTATTATTTGTAAACAATTTTTAAATGAAAGCAAGGCGCATAAATTCAACAAAATGTAAATTAACTGAAAGAAAGATTAAACAATCTTACCTATTCACTTCCTGGATAATTCAGAACGATCTCTTTCACTAGATATACATACTTTATGCCTTTGATAACTTGTCCCACAAACTGACGTATTCTACTCGTTAGTTTACAAACCGGTATTCTTTCATAACGACAATCATTGGGAAAGTCCTATATGAATCATGTTACTAAACGTGCTAAATATACTCTCATTATATTATATCGATTTCGGATAGACAGTGAGTTTCTCAACTATCTTTAATTTTCTGTGTTGTTTTGAACGACTTATTCATAAACAACGACATAAACAATCAAAATACTTTTAACAGGATGTGAAGGTTATGTTTTCATAATTTGCATAATTTGTAACATAACGAAGAGTTGCCGATGTTACGGTGTCTTTTAAGTTTTAGGGAAAGCTTCTGCTTCTTCGTCGTCTTTTAATAAATCTCATGCACAGTTTTATTATATTGTTCTTAGTGTTTTCTGTAATGAAAACACTGTGAAGATTATACTAATTGTAAGTCAGGTAAGTGTAATACAGATTTGGGTGGTTTTTTTTTTTTTCTTTATTTTGCAGTCACCTCCTTCATTTATAACAGTTGTAATTTCATTTTCTTTATATCCCCTTTTAATAAGGCGTTCATAAAGCATTTTTGTTTGCAAATCTTCTGGATCGTTCGTATGTACATCTCCTAAAGTGAAACATTTCTTCTTTAATTACAGATTAATCAACAGTAAAATGTATTGCCCCTCCCCCTCATCTCGGTCAATGTCAAATTGTGAACTTGTCCCTAAAATTGCTTAAATATAACTTGACATGGGAGAAGTTCTTATATGAAAGCCTCGTCAGCGCATTTTCTTCTTCTTTTTTATAGCCTCAAACAAAAGCTAAGGCCCCACCAGGGTTCTTTTAATTTAAATAAGCTACAACATGAAAAGCGTGTTGTTTTTTTGGTGATCGTCCTATTAGCTACAGTCGTTGCTAAAAAAAAAAGGACGGAAACTCCGACAACGACAACATAAGTTTAAAGTCTAACAAGCATTTCATTAAGTTTAGTAAGCATTTCAACTTCTTTAATCAGCATTTTAATTAGTTTAACAAGTATTCTTCTTCTTCTTCTTCTTCTTCTTCTTCTTCTTCTTCTTCTTCTTCTTCTTCTTCTTCTTCTTCTTCTTCTTCTTCTTCTTCTTCTTCTTCTTCTTCTTCTTCTTCTTCTTCTTCTTCTTCTTCTTCTTCTTCTTCTTCTTCTTCTTCTTCTTCTTCTTCTTCTTCTTCTTCTTCTTCTTCTTCTTCTTCTTCTTCTTCTTCTTCTTCTTCTTCTTCTTCTTCTTCTTACCATGTGTGTAACACAGCCAGGCGTGCGGTATTATAGTTTACAAATCTGGCTACTCTTTTCTGCACTTGTCCAATTGCCCGACTTTATCTTAGTCTGTTTTGTGGGTCTGATCAATTTCCGTGCATACATATCCAACTGAAGGTCTTACTCTTGTTGAATATGCTGCATTAAAGTCCAGATTACTATTCCAAAATGTAATCGATAAGGGCAGCACATTGGTTAGTAGTGTGTTTTTTATATATATTTAGACCCTTCTACAACGAAATTTGTTTTACATGCACACGTATAAAAATTGCTGTTTTTATCCAACGCAATCATAGGTTTGATTTTATAGTTTTCAATTTATACTTGTTTATATTTTTTCGTTTGGGCTTGTATCATATTTCCCCTCCGGTTATATGATCCGTTCGTCCTATATTGACTCTTAAATTCAAGAGACTATCTTAAATTGAGGGTTATTTATATGGCCTTCCAAATACCGTTTCGATTTCTAACATCACTGAAGAGACATTTATTGTCGAAATCCGGATCTGGTGTACAAAAGAAGTATTGACACCTTATGTTTGTGGTATAATATCTTGGCCACAAGTTTATTGTTTTCTGTTTATTATAAAATTTATATTAAGATCCATTTTGTTACATCTTGTGAACAATTTTATTTGACAATCGCCAGGTGTTATACCTGCTGTCAATACCAGTGAGGGTTTATCTGAAATTTCAAATATTGACATCAAGCATGCACGAAAGAGTGCCCTTTCTGACCAGCAGACACTACCTGGTGCCTTAACAAAAAAATCTCAAATCCTAGAGTAAATGCTCTCTCCCAAGGTGATGACGTTAATATCATCCATATTCTGTCCATTGATAGGGGCCATACCGATTCGAGAAACATAAAAGGCGTGGTGATGAATGTGAATGAACATGGCGGCTATACAATTGGCAAATAAACGAATACTTGAGTAGAAACCAGGTTCAATTATTTTGCAACTGCAACTTTAAATGCTTCTGAAGTCCAAGTGAATGATATGAGTGTGAGAGATATAGTGCGTAATTTAGCATTGATCGGAGGGAAAGGTTTTGTGCATTGTCAGTGTAAGAAAGGCAGTTGTAAGTCTTGTATGTGTAAACGAAAAAGAACTAAATGTGTGTGCATCTCAAGTGTCGCAAGTCTCCGTCTTGAAGCAACAAGTAAAAAACACTTATTTCTAAAATGTATGAGAATGTAGTATTTTATGCATGCTGTAGATAATCCAATTTCTTTTGCTTTTGATTATTGTTAGATTTATTATTCAATCAATTTCAACCATACGTCGTGTATATTCTGCTTTGTTATCATTTTTAAATTTTGTACAGGTTAAAAGCATTTTTAAGCAACATTTTGTACAAGTTATAACATGTACGAAGTACTTTTGTACGTGTTGTAACTTGTAATTTAGCATTGTTCAAATTATAACATGTACAATATGTTTGTACATGTTATATCCTGTACAAAATTGCAACTTTTACAAGACATATTTAAAATATGTACAATGCCAAAATACAAGTTATAACATGTACAAAAGTACTTCGTACATGTTTTAACCTGTACAAAAATAAAGCAGAATATACATTCACGATTGAAATTTATCAAATAATAAAAAGAAAACAATACTATAGTAATCAAATGCAAAAGGAGGGGCATTATTTTCAGCATGCATGGAATACTACATTTCATACTATATAGAAACAAGTTTTTTTTACTTGTTGTTACAAGACAGAGACATGTGATACCTTTGAGTTGCACAAAAATTTAATTCTTATACATTTACACCTACCAAACTTACAACTGCCTTTCTTACACTGACAATGCACCACACTTTGCCCTCCACTTTATGACATCTTACGCACCATCTCTCACATTCTTATCACTCATCGAGACTTCAGCATGTTCAGACACATTTAAAGTTGCATTTGCAAGAAATTGAACCTGGTTTCTACTCAAGTATCCCTTTATTTGTCCAATTAAGTCTTTGATTCCAATTTTATAGCCGTCATGTTCATTCACATTCATCACCACACCTGTTATGTTTTATTTTCTCATTTGGCAGGGCCAATATCAATGGCCGGAATAGGAATGATAACGTTATCACCTTGGTACAGAATAGTTAATCTAGTTTTTGAGTTTTTGTCAAGGCATCAGCTTGTACATGTACCTGCTGTGCAGAAAGGGCCCTCTTTCGTGCATACTTGATGTCAATAATTTAAATTTCAGACAAAACCTCACTAGTATTGACAGCAGGACTATCACCACCAGAAAGCGCCCTATTTTGAGGAAGTATACCAGGAGATGTCATGCATATTGATACTTCCTAACCAACCAGTGTTAGCATCACTTTATTCAATTACCATTTCTAACTGAAGTTTGTTCATTGTTGTCTGCTAAATCATGACCATTCAACATGTTATATCCTATACAAAATCGCAACTTGTACACGATATATATATATAAATTATGAAATGAAACCAACGTTCATATCGGTGTCATTATAAAAAAAAAACATGCAAAACTATGTTATTTACAAACACTGGGTCGATGCCACTGCTGGTGGAGATTTATTTCCCCGAGTGTATCACAAGCCCAGTAGTCAGCACTTTTTGTGCTGATAATGAACTGTCATTGATATAGTTATATTTATAAATTTACTGTTTTCAATTTTTTGAATTTTTTGAAATACTAAGGCTTTTCTACCTCAGGCATAGATTACCTTAGCTGTATTTGGCAAAACTTTTAGGAATTTTGGTCCTCAATGCTCTTCAACTTCGTACTTTATTTAACCTTTTTAACTTTTTAAGATTCGAGCGTCACTGATGAGTAATTTGTAGAAGAATCGCGCGTATGGCGTATATACTAAATTTAGTCCTGGTATCTATCATGAGTTTATTTATTGGTATGTTTCAGTCAAAGGACATGAAAATATATCAAAATGTATTAAAATAACACTTTCATATGTTAGATATAAAATTGAGAAAGGAAATGGTGAATATGTCAAAGCGACAACCACCCGACCATAGAGCAAACAACAGCCGAAGGCAACCAATGGGTCTTCAATGTAGCGAGAATTCCCGCACCCGTAGGTGTCCTTCAGCTGGCCCCTAAAATATGCATAATAGTACAGTGATAATGGACGTCATACTAAACTCCGAATTATACACAAGAAACTAAAATTTAAAATCATACAAGACTAACAAAGGCCAGAGGCTCCTGACTTGGGACAGGCGCAAAATTGCGGCGGGGTTAAACATGTTTATGAGATCTCAACCCTCCCCCTATACCTCTAGCCAATGTAGAAAAGTAAAAGAATAACAATACGCACATTAAAATTCAGTTCAAGAGAAGTCCGAGTCTGATGTCATAAGATGTAACAAAAGAAAATAAATAAAATGACAATAATACATAAATAACAACAGACTACTAGCAGTTAACTGACATGCCAGCTCCAGACCTCAATTAAACTGATTGAAAGATTATGTCTTCATCATATGAATATCAGGTACAATCCCTCCCGTTAGGGGTTTAGTATCATACTATCATAAAATATATGAGAAGAACATAACCCGTGTCATGCCAACAACTGTTTTTTTCAGAAATAAATGTGTTTAGTTCCGATGCAAAGACCCTATCAGTGAATCAATGTTAAAGCCAAAATATGCAATCTTTAATGACCTGACAACAGTATCGTAACTATATCCCCTTTTAATAAGTCTATTTAAAGGTTTTGTTAGTTTCTGAGGAGAATACTGACATTTTTGTGCTTTATAAAGAATATTTCCATAAAATTTTGGATGTGAAATACCTGAATGTATAAGATGTCTGCATGTTGAGTTATATTTACGAATTATTTCCTTATACCGGTGATAAAATTTAGTAAATGTTTTGACCAGTTTGTGATATCGAAAACCCTGGTGTAATAATTTTTCAGTAATACATAAATTTCTCTCGCTAAAATCTAATACATTGTTACATACACGAGCGAATCGTACAAGTTGAGATATATAAACACCATAAGATGGTGACAAGGGAACGTCACCATCTAAAAATGGATAATTAACAATAGGAAATGAAAAATCATCTCTTTTATCATAAATTTTTGTATTAAGCTTCCCGTTTATGATATAGATATCAAGATCGAGGAAAGGGCAGTGGTCATTGTTATCATTAGCTTTATTTAAAGTAAGTTCTACAGGATAAATTTCTTTAGTATACATACTGAAGTCGTCATTATTTAGAGCCAATATATCATCCAAATATCTAAAAGTATTGTTAAATTTTTGTATCAAATGTTGTTTTGATGGGTCTTTGCTAATTTTAGTCATAAATTGTAACTCATAACAATACAAAAACAGGTCCGCAATAAGTGGTGCACAGTTAGTCCCCATTGGAATTCCAATAACTTGACGATATACGGAATCTCCAAAGCGAACAAAAATGTTATCAAGTAAAAATTCAAGTGCATAAATAGTATCAAAGCATGTCCAATTGACATAGTTCTTTTGTTTATTGCTACTAAAAAATGATCTAAAAGAATTTGAACATATGTACTCGCATTCCGACTTTTTAAATGCCCAGTTAATTAGGGATGTGAATTTTTTCTTAATAAGAATATGAGGCAAAGTGGTATATAGGGTAGAAAAATCAAAACTTTGAACAGATTCAAAATCACCAATATATGCATGCAATTTATCAAGTACTTCCAACGAGTATGAATGTTTTGTGATACACTATATACAGTTTACAGTATGAAATGTTATAAAAACATCCTAAATGTTTTCTTAAGCCCTTGGATATAGCCAGAATCAACTTATTTTTTACTATAAATCCTTTCAGACCTGAAATAGGACTATTATGTATACAATTTGTTTTTAGGATTTATCACTTTTTATTGCAGTTTGATACATACAATTTTGGTTTTGATGATCTGGGAGGTGTATGTTGGTTTTTATACTAAAATATTTCAACAAAAGGAAAATTCTCATTTTTAAAGTCATTGGTGTAACCAAAAGACAAATTGGTAGTGTAAGCGTTATCTATATCTGAAGATTTCAGCAGTTGCAATAGTTTCTCCCTTAGCAATGTTACCTGTAAGCATGTTATGCAAAAGAAAACAATATTTATGTTGAAAATTTTGTGAAAAAATCTTAAAAGTAGGTAAAATATATCATAAATGAAAACAGTGTCCATGGTGTGCCCTTATAAAATCCTTTTTTGAAAACATTTCCTGAACTTTAAATTATAAATTATATTGACTATAGAAACATGCACCAGTAACAACATATAGAATAGGAGAATGGAGCACTTATTTCGTAACTAAATCTTGAAATACGCATTAAATCATTGGTGTTACTGTCAATGGTGATCCCATTTTGATAAAATAACACCATTGACCAGTTTAGTAACACCACTGAATACATCATGACAAACAGTATTGTTTTGTGTTTTTTTCATGCTTAACAAGCGGAACATCATATTATTTATGAAAAACAATACTTATTAACAATGTTTTAAGGTAGATAGGGTGTCTTCCTCCATCTTGGATTTGGAAATACCAGAAAACAAGGTCTAGATCTTTAATAGAATGTGCAAATTTTTAGAGTAGTGGGTAATTCATGTGTAAGAACTTCCACTTCGGTATAGAAAATGACATGTTTTATCATACTTGTGGTTGTATTTTACAAAAAAACGAAATCATTTGTCAGATCAATTTTTTTCCAACTTTGCCACATAAGGGGAGGCAACTCAAATGCAAGGGCAGATAATTCAGATTAAGGTACTTTTACAATAGAATGTGTTAGGAATTTACCTATTTTATAATGTAGCAAGAAAACGGTTCCGGTGACCCCATTGTTTCTTTTTCTTAACTAAAAGCATATTATTAAAGCCATCTTCTCATATGTTATCTCAAAATTCTATGGTGTAGATTACGCTTTATTGCAGAAAATTGGATTTTCCATACATAATCTATACAAAATTTGTCAATTTTGAACACCGCGTAGCGTGGAAATAAGCCCGGTGACCCATTATTTTTATTATTATTTTTTGAAAAGCATTATATAAACTACATTTTGGCAAATTATGAAAAAATTCTATGGATTATAATTTAGACACCCCATCTACCTTAACAATATCATGTATGACATATACAAAGTTCTCACAAACTGATGTATGATGGTAACACCAATGACACTATTTAGTAACACTATTGACATTTTTAGTTATTGATGTTATGCTATATAATTTGAGATATTTTATCCTAAGAAGTATTTTTTTCATCTTTTTCTTTTGCTCGGTGTTTTTGGCTTTGTGTTCATGCAGTACTTAATAAAGGTAAAATTTGAAAGTTGATGTCAATGGTGATACTTTTGTGTCATTGGAGTTACTGAAGGGTCAGTGGTGTTACTATATAAAAAAGCGACACTTTTTTTAATTGTTATTCATAAAGCAAAGTGGTTTAGGTCGTATACGAAGGATTATGTATATTATTATCATTTAATCTTACATAATTCACATATATTCAGTTTAAATGTATTTTTTTAGTATTTACAACGGCCATAATTAGAACAGCCAGCTTTTTTACAACAATAAATTCCGAAATTTTTGTTTGACTATAATGCACAGCTATATGAATAATGTCAATAAGTCGTAATTTAAACCTTAACAACAAATTGGAACAGTTGTTTGGTGTTGAACAATAATGTTTAGTACCTAAATGTATGCTTTAAATTGGTAATACCATTGTTTGACCTAAAATTGAAGGCCAAAATCGGTCCTTACCATGCTTACCGGACCTATTCCTTTGAACCAACCACAGCTTTATTAAAAAAATTACAACATTTGCAGTAAAATTTACCACTTTTTGGATAATTCACTCAGATGTAACCATATTCTATAGATATTTGTATAAAATGTACACTAAACCTGCCATCGGTCAACTGATAGATTTTCCCCAAATTACTGTAAATTTGACACCCTTTTTTTCAGGTGATATTATTTAACAAGCATAAAAAGGTCGACATTAACCTGAAAAGCCAACAAAACCTTTAAACAGCGTTAATAGAAATTAAGGGATATTGTTACGATAATGTTGTCAGGACATATACAGATTCATAACACTTATAGGGTATTTGCATCGGAAATAAACACATTTATTCTAAAACAAGATGTTGGCATGATACGGGTTATGTTCTCATCATATATTTTATTATAATATACAAATTATTTCTAGAACGGGTTTGTTGTGACGACTCCGGGTGTGGGAGCTTCTTGCTGCATTGAAGACCCATTGGTGGCCTTCAGCTGTTGTCTCCTCTATGGTCGGGTTGTAATGGGTCTTTCCCGCATAAGCAATTTCACACAGTAAAATATAATGAACATGTTTACTTTTATATAAAGTTTCTTTAATAAGGAAGTTTATTAGTAAATTGAGTTGTTTTCGCATCACTTAAGTAATTACATGTAACAAACTAACATAGGTCCAAGTAATGTGCAGTGGCTGATCCAGGGGAGGGTTTTCAGTTGGAACCGCCCCTTTTTTGGGGTGATCAATGCATTTGAATGGGCACATGGTTGGACCCCCCCTGTTCACAAAATAGCTGGATCCGCCCCTGATGTGTTTCAGTTTAGATTAAAGTAACTGAGACAGATCCAACCATTTTTTAAAAGGGGGACCTCACCAGTGGCGGATCCAGGGGGGGGGGGTTCCGGGGGTGTGCACCCCCCTTTATTTTTGCCGATCAATGCATTTGTATCAGGACATATGTTTTGCACCCCCTGCACCCCCCTTTGCCCTGGGTTAGCACCCCCCTTTCGAAAATTCCTGCATCCGCCCCTGCCTCACCCAGGATAAGCAGAGGCGGATTTAGTAGTTTTTCAAAAAGGGGGACCGAATGTAAATTGAGGTTTTTCGCATCACTCACTAAATCACATAGGTCCGAGTAGTGTGCAGTGGCGGATCCAGCAGGAGGGTTCCCGGTTGGAATCGCCCCTTTTGTGGGGTGATCAATGCATTTGAATGGGGACATGGTTGGACCCCCCTTTCAAAATGGCTAGATCTGCCACTGATGTGTTTCGGTTCTGACTTGACTAGCTGAGACAGATCCAGCCATTTTTAAAAGGGGATCCTAACCCAGGATAAAGGGTCAGCTCCAACTGATATCCCTATCCAAATGAATTGATCGTCAACAAAAAAGGGAGGTTCAATCTCCGGAATCCCCCCTCCCCTAGATCCGCCACTGACCAGAGACTTAATGTGTACAAACCTGACGTAAAATTATGTATTATTGAATAATAAATAATATCACATTACCTCCAAAATAACTGTTACAGTACATTTCACATGTTTCAATAATCCAAAAACGATGTTTATGTAAGAAGTTCCCGCGCAAATGTCATGTGTTACCGAAACGGGAAACACACAAATGAATTGTAGGTGTATGTTGTCATTCGCATTCCGATTAATTTACACAGTTCAATAAAATATATATGTTAACATTATCTATATTGGTTTTGAATTTAGTTACTAGATCAGAAAAATGATTTGTTTCTCGCAGACAACACAAAATAATATACATATTAACTCGACACTTAATCTAAACATCCCTACAACAAAATGGGACGACCAAACAGATTTCCTAATTTTGATAAAGGTGAAATATGTAGAATAAGAATTGTGCACTCTGGAATAAGATCATAAATAAAGCCCTATATAAAGTGTAAACCAAAAAAAAATAATGTATGAAATCATTGTTTATTACATCTGCTTGCATAATAATATTGAAGTTGAAACTAACAACGATCACGTATATCCTGTCAACCCCTGAAAAACATAATATTGTCTTCTTGACTACTTCCGCAAACCGTGGTCTGGTAAAATGATATATTGTAGTGTATGTTAAATACAAAACCCCTAACGGGAGGGATTGTACTTGATATTCATGCATATGACGAAGAAATAATCTTTCTGGTCTGGAGCTGACATGTCAGTAACTGCTAGCAGTCCTTTATTGATTTATGTATCATTGTGTAGCAATTCCTGTTCTAACAGTTTAATTTATTATTATGTAAGATGTCTTTCTTTTTAATACGTTTGGGTTAAATTACATTCAAATATAAATTACATTTTAATAGGGTACCGTCCGCTATTTTATTTATCTGAACGGTGGATAATTTATTTAATTTCAACGGTATGTATCTTTAGCTGCAAATGTTGTAATTTTTTTAATAAAGCTGTGGTTGGTTCAAAGGAGTAGGTCCGGTAAGCATGGTAAGGACCGATTTTGGCCTCAAATATCAGGTTCATCAGACGAAAGATTTTGACCACTTTTTAAACACTTAAGTGTCTATTTCATTTAAATCAATTAGTTTATGTGAAAGATTTTAACTGATTTAGTCATTAGTGGCCGTATCCGTGTTCATCCTCAACCTTTATATATATGTTATGTATTATCATAAAATACAACTTTCGTTTCAATATTAAGGATGAACACGAATGCGGCCCGCCACTTTCGTTTTACACGGAAACCGTCTAAATTTTAACTAAAATGCTAGAATTGTGAAGATTTCAGTAATTTAGCATGACTTAATTGTGCTAGTACCCGATATATGTGCATTGTATTGTCAAAAACAGACCATAGTTATGTAGCAGAAGCATTCTACTGTCCGATAAATAACTAAAAGTTTATATTTTAACAATTTTGTAAAACTGCTATATTTTGGGGCCAAAAAGGGTCTTACTGGACCTAATCCTTTACCTCTTATACAATTGGATGTTAAACACGAACGTAAAATCATCGGTTTATCTGTTTATGTTTTACCAAGGACGTATAACTAACTAATATACGTCCTTGGTTTTACGAATGATGTCCAATTGTACCGATGATAAAATTTAGTAAATGTTTTGACTAGTTTGTGATATTGAAAACCTTGGTGTATTTTTTTTCTTCAGTAATACACAAAGTTCTCTCGCTTAAATCTAATTCGTTATTATATATATTTTTTTTATTTTTATACCCCCCCCCTTTTTTTCCTTCCCAGGTCCACCTTTTTTCTTCACCATGTGACACTTTTTTAACCTCCTCAGTAGTATTGCTTACAAATAGCATCGATTTATTCAACTAAAATCGAATATAATCCAGCCATTTAAATCATAGTTCAATATGACACGTTTGTTTACTCTTTACGCACATGGTTTTGTTTATTTACATTTTAGGACAAAATTTTGTCACGTGATACACGCCTCCTTACAACTTCCGCTAATGAACGATAACTTTTGCAACGTAGGAATGCACAGATTCGTCAAAACTGTTTCGTCGTGACAATGAAGAAGATTGCAACACTTATAAAGATTGAAATTCCATGGCACAATCTATAAACTTTATCATGGACCTCCAGGTTGGTTCAAATACGAAAGCTGAACAATAATATTGCGTAATGGCTAATCCTAAATTATGCTTCATTTATCTCTTGGGCACACACCACCTGAGAAGTGAACACAGTTTGCCATAAACTATTACTTTGAAGGAAAAAAAGAATTCACTATTTCAAATATGGATCTCTTGTTGCACTATATGTTAAAATAAAGGAAAGTAGTGATCTTGTAGACTATTTCAATATTTGTAAAATAAAAAAAAGACTAACAAATAAAAAACAACTGAGCAGGAAGAAATAAATAAAGGCACTGACTAGGGTTACATGGAAATGTAACAATAATATAAAAAAAATATTGTAACATTGGAGACTAATTGCAGGAATCCGAGGTTTTTAATTACGAATGTAACAATAATATTTGGGCTGAAAAACACGAAATCTCGAGGTCACGAATTTAAATTAATTTACATCACAAAATTCCAAAAAAGAATTCCCGGATCCCGACAGGGTCAATCCTATGCTCCCGAGCTTAAAACACCCAATCTCTAATTCCTGTTAAAGGTCCTATCCCCCCTCTTTAATGAACACAGGAACATATTTTCAATTAACATGTTTAATTAAAATTGAGAATGGGAATGTGCCAAAAAGACAACAACCCGACCATAGAAAAAAACAACAGCAGAAGGTCACCAACAGGTCTTCAACATTTTAAATGTAGCGAGAAATTCCACGCACCCGGAGGCGTCCTTCAGCTGTCTCCTAAACAAATATATACTAGTTCAGTGATAATGAACGCCTTACTAATTTCCAAATTGTACACAAGAAACTAAAATTAAAATAATACAAGACTATCAAAGGTCAGAGGCTCCTGACTTGGGACAGGCGCAACATACTTAACATATACACACTGTGTAAATTGTAAATAAACTTGAAATTGTAATGTTTGATATTTAAATATTGCATACATACACAAAATGTACATGACATACAATATTTAAAATTTTTATTTACAATGACAGTTTCTACACATCCAGTATGTTGTTTTTTTTTAGCATGTTTAAGTCCAACACATTTTTGGTAAAACCACTCTTAAGCAGCCTTAACAAACCAGTTATACAGCAAATGTGCATGCTCTTTATAGCAATTCCATTCTGCACTTTCCCTTTTTGAAGTTAAAGAAACTTTCAATGTCTGCTATGCTTCAGGTGAAAAATATTTTTTTTACTCTTGCAATGTTTATATTTTCGCCCAATTTTTTGTTGGACATGTTGGAAACATGTGAGGTTGTTAAAAAACAAATCAATCGTGTATTCATTTTCAGAGTCCAGATATTTTGTGATCGTAATTTCGTTCTAAAATAATGCATGTAATGTATTCGTCAATAGTGCCATTGTATTAAACTATTATAGTAGTTTCTTTAACAACATCAAAACAATCAAAATTTCTTGAATAATAATGTAATTATTACTATTATTATCTCATACATGTATACATGACATATTGAAGAATTAAACAACAAAACTATAGAAGGTTTTAAAAGTTTAACAAAGCTAGCGTACATTGCAGTCTTTAATGTTACAAGAACGCAATGTAACGGTATTATTGTTACATTCGTAATTTATCGGTTCCTTACCCATCCCTGCATTCCGGCAATAAGTCTCTAATCACTAATTAGTGTAACAATAACTTTTATATCACTTTGTTACATTTCCATGTAACCGTAGCCAGTGCCATAAATAAAACGTTCTATAAAAGTAAAAGTAAAACCAAAGAATTCTATAGCAATAGTGACCTTTTACTTCTCTTAAGCACTGGTACAAAATAGTGTGCTATGACAGAAACATGAGGATAGATTTTCATGTATGATGGCTCTGTTTCTCTAAGGTATCTCCAGATAAGTGATTAGTCTGTATTTGTGTGATTTACAGAGGTAATCAGAAAACACAGCAAGAACTGAACTCACATAGCACATACACAAAATGCTTTTTACTTTGATTTGGCATAGCTTAAAACAATCAAATTTTCAGATTTAAAGCAGTCTTTTAGAAAAATGTATGAATTTATTTAAAAGTTTTAAATAGAAATTATACTGTTTACAGCAGCAGCTCATTTGACAAGCCCCTCTATGGGTCATGTACCCTGCGAGAAGCTAGCATTCTGTTATCTGACATTGTATCTATGTACAGATTTTCCTGAAATTGAAGTATTTAATCACTCATTTTTGGTCCATTCTCGATAATACCATATAGCAGGTTATTTTTGTGGGTGTAAAATTTCCATTTTTATGAACATATGCAACATGTGCAACAAGGTATACAAATTATTTTGAAGGAATCAAAACTTATATCTAGACTTTACATTGCATGCATTGGTACAGTACAGGGATGATTCCAGTTGTTTTCAAATGGGTCCCTTGAACAACGAATTGAGAATTTTTATCCCAATTGGGAATTTCTCTATGCATAAAATCTAAGACAAAATAATATAATTTTCCTGTAAAAACGGAAAATGTATATTAAGTTCCACCTGTACACTGATTTAAGAAGTTGTGACATACTGTAGTAAAAAAACTTGTATTTAATGCTTCCTCAACAAATGTCATGAATGTACATGTATGCAATGTAATGTAAACTAATGTGTTTTTCTGTATACCTTTGTCCAACTTAGGTGATACCAGAATAAAATGATATATAAAAAAACAAGTTTTCATCTGCTTTTACGAGATCGGTGCCTATTAAAATTTATTCATCAATGACAATGTTATATCAAAATTTGAATTTGATCTTAGCCGAGGTCTGCTCTGGCACCCATTTTGACAAAAAGATCATGTTTTTGATCAACCTGCTGGGCGATCTACTTTTACAATGATCAAATACTTCCATATCATTTTAATCAATTGAATCCGGCTGCTAAACTAGTTTACCACATGACTAAAGTCAAAATATAGGACACTTCATAAACATCTAAACTTTGCCTATATTTTTCAACCTATAATGAATAAAGTCCTAAACTTTTCCACAAATACCGATTTTTATTGTCGAGCCTGCAACTTTTGTTGCAGAAAGCTCGACATAGGGATAGTGATCCGGCGGCTACGGCGGCGGGGTTAGCTCACTTCTTAAAAGCTTTATATTTTAGAAGGTGGAAGACCTGGATGCTTCATACTTTGTATATAGATGCCTCATGTTACGAAGTTTCCGTCAGTTACATGTCCAATGTCCTTGACCTCATTTTCATGGTTCAGTGACCACTTGAAAAAAAAGTTCAGATTTTTTGTAATGTTGAATTCTCTCTTATTATAAGTAATAGGATAACTATATTTGATATGTGCGTACCTTGTAAGGTCCTCATGTCTGTCAGACAGTTTTCACTTGACCTCAACCTCATTTCATGGATCAGTGAACAAGGTTAAGTTTTGGTGGTCAAGTCCATATCTCAGATACTATAAGCAATAGGGCTAGTATATTCGGTGTATGGAAGGACTGTAAGGTGTACATGTCCAATTGGCAGGTGTCATCTGACCTTGACCTCATTTTCATGGTTCAGTGGTTATAGTTAAATTTTTGTGTTTTGGTCTGTTTTTTTCATACTATATGCAATAGGTCTACTATATTTGTTGTATGGAATGATTGTAAGGTGTACATGTCTTGCGGGCAGATGTCATGAGACCTTGACCTCATTTTCATGGTTCAGTGGTCAAAGTTAAGTTTTTGAGTTTTGGTCTTTTTATCTAATACTATATGCCATAGGTCAACTATATTTGGTGTATGGAAATATTTTATGATTTTTATGTCAGTAGCGCAGGTTTTTTTTTACTGTGACCTCATTTTCACGGTTCATTGCACAGTGTTAAGTTTTTGTGTTTTGGTCTATTTTTCTTAAACTATAAGTAATAGGTCAACTATATATATGTTGTATAGAAGCATTGTTAGCTGCACATGTCTGCCTGGCATGGTTCATCTGACCTTGACCTCATTTTCATGGTTCATTGGTCTTTGTTTTATTCAACTTTAGTTATCTTGGTTAACGTTAAGTTTATGAGACAGTTGTAATAAAGCTTTATACTTAGGACTATCAACATAAATTAATGATTAGTATAGAAGGCGAGACATTTCAGTGTGTGCACTCTTGTTTTATTTTCATTAATTGGGAATTTATATTCACAAATATTTTTTGGGCAGCTGGCCGATTTTAGGGCCGCCAAGCGGCCCTAAACTATATAGTGGAATCATCCCTGGTACATGTACATGTGCACTTTTTTGCAATTTTGTTCTCTCCGCTAAAATAACCCGCTCTACATCAACTGAATACAATTTCTGAATTCACAGTATACATGCATGGTATATATGTATCTTTTGCTCATTTGTAAATTATCAAAATTGCATTTTAGCTTCATAAAAGCCATTTATTGCTTCTTTTGGCAATTGGCATCTGTCATTGTTTTCATCAGTACCAATTAAAAAGATCATCTCCTTTGAAACCTACTGGTCCTTTGTGAGTTTGACAGTTATGCAATGTTATTCTAAATAGCTATAGAGATCTTCTGCTTTAATGATGATTTTTTTTACTAAAAAGTTGCCATTGTTGAAATGCAGGTGAGATATATAATTGTTACTTATTAACCAGCCATATCTCTTGCATGTTAAAGACACCCTTGTAGATTTTAAAAAAGAGCAGGCTAATGTCGCTACAAGGCAGCACTCACACCCACAAAGTGGAAATAGCAGGCTAATGCCGCTACAAGGCAGCACTTGCACCCACAAAGTGGAAAGAGCAGCCTAATGCCGCTACAAGGCAGCACTCACACCCACAAAGTGGAAATAGCAGGCTAATGCCGCTACAAGGCAGCACTTGCACCCACAAAGTGGAAAGAGCAGCCTAATGCCGCTACAAGGCAGCACTCACACCCACAAAGTGGAAAGAGCAGGCTAATGCCGCTACAAGGCAGCACTTGCACCCACAAAGTGGAAAGAGCAGGCTAATGCCGCTACAAGGCAGCACTTGCACCCACAAAGTGGAAATAGCAGGCTAATGCCGCTACAAGGCAGCACTTGCACCCACAAAGTGGAAAGAGCAGGCTAATGCCGCTACAAGGCAGCACTCACACCCACAAAGTGGAAAGAGCAGGCTAATGCCGCTACAAGGCAGCACTTGCACCCACAAAGTGGAAAGAGCAGCCTAATGTCGCTACAAGGCAGCACTCACACCCACAAAGTGGAAAGAGCAGGCTAATGCCACTACAAGGCAGCACTCACACCCACAAAGTGGAAAGAGCAGGCTAATGCCGCTACAAGGCAGCACTTGCACCCACAAAGTGGAAAGAGCAGCCTAATGCCGCTACAAGGCAGCACTCACACCCACAAAGTGGAAAGAGCAGGCTAATGCCGCTACAAGGCAGCACTTGCACCCACAAAGTGGAAAGAGCAGGCTAATGCCGCTACAAGGCAGCACTCACACCCACAAAGTGGAAAGAGCAGCCTAATGCCACTACAAGGCAGCACTCGCGCCCGCAAAGTGGAAAGAGCAGCCTAATGCCACTACAAGGCAGCACTCGCGCCCTCAAAGTGGAAAGAGCAGCCTAATGCCACTACAAGGCAGCACTCACGCCCGTAAAGTGAAAAGAGCAGCCTAATGCCACTACAAGGCAGCACCCGCACCCGCAAAGTTGAAAGGGCAGGCTTATGCCGCTACAAGGCAGCACTCACACCCACAAAGTGGAAAGAGCAGGCTAATGCCACTACAAGGCAGCACTCACACCCACAAAGTGGAAAGAGCAGGCTAATGCCACTACAAGGCAGCACACACACACACAAAGTAGAAAGAGCAGCCTAATGCCACTACAAGGCAGCACTCACACCCACAAAGTGGAAAGGGATTAATATAAGTTGATGAATTTGTTTCCCAATCCACTATAAATTAATATGTTTAAAACTAACCTTTCATTGTATTATTTAAAGTAATCACATTATTTTATTTGCAGGGAAATGATCATGCGGCTGGTTTATCAGCGAATGCAGCAGTATTTATACCTCGTAATTACGGCCCTCCGATTGGGACAGCACCCATACAAACTATACCTACTTACATGACCAACTGCTTTCCGTTTGTACAGCCAGATTATAATGGAAACAGGTAAGATTGGGACAGCACCCATACAAACTATATAAAACTATATAAAATTGAGAATGGAAATGGGGAATGTGTCAAAGAGACAACAACCCGACCAAATAAAACAGCAGAGGGTCACCAACAGGTCTTCAATGTAGCGAGAAATTCCCGCACCCGGAGGCGTCCTTCAGCTGGCCCCTAAACAAATATATACTAGTCCAGTGATAATGAACGCCATACTAATTTCCAAATTGTACACAAGAAACTAAAATTAAAACAATACAAGACTAACAAAGGCCAGAGGCTCCTGACTTGGGACAGGCGCAAAATGTGGCGGGGTTAAACATGTTTGTGAGATCTCAACCCTCCCCCTATACCTCTAACCAATGTAGTAAAGTAAACGCATAACAATACGCACATTAAAATTCAGTTCAAGAGAAATCCGAGTCTGATGTCAGAAGATGTAACCAAAGAAAATAAACAAAATGACAAAAATACATAAATAACAACAGACTACTAGCAGTTAACTGACATGCCAGCTCCAGACTTCAATTAAACTGACTGAAAGATTATGATTTCATCATATGAACATCAGGTACAATCCTTCCCGTTAGGGGTTTAGTATCATACCATCATAACATATATGAGAAGAACATAACCCGTGTCATGCCAACAACTGTTTTTTTAGAATAAATGTGTTTAGTTCCGATGCAAAGACCTTATCAGTGACTCAATATTAACGCCAAAATATGCAATCTTTAATGACTTGACAACAGTATCGTAATTATATCCCTTCTTAATAAGTCTATTCAAAGGTTTTGTAAGTTTCTGAGATGAATACTGACACCTTTGTGCTTTATAAAGAATATTACCATAAAAAATTGGATGTGAAATACCTGAACGTATTAGAAGTCTGCATGTTCAGCTATATTTACGAACGATGTCTTTATACCGATGATAAAATTTAGTAAATGTTTTGACTAGTTTGTGATATCGAAAACCCTGGTGTAATAATTTTTCAGTAATACATAAATTTCTCTCGTTAAAATCGAAAACATTGTTACATACACGAGCGAATCGTACAAGTTGAGATATATAAACACCGTAAGATGGTGACAAGGGAACGTCATCATCTAAAAACGGATAATTAACGATAGGAAATGAAAAATCATCCCTTTTATCATAAATTTTAGTATTCAGCTTTCCATTAGTGATATAGATATCAAGATCGAGAAAAGGGCAGTGGTCATTGTTAGTATTAGCTTTATTTAAAGTAAGTTCAACAGGATAAATTTCATTAATATACATACTGAAGTCGTCATTATTGAGAGCCAAAATATCATCCAAATATCTAAAAGTATTATTAAATTTGTTTATCAGATGTTGTTTCGATGGGTCTTTGCTTATTTTTGTCATAAATTGTAACTCATAACAATACAAAAACAGGTCCGCAATAAGTGGTGCACAGTTAGTCCCCATTGGAATTCCGATAATCTGACGATATACGGAATCTCCAAAGCGAACAAAAATGTTATCTAGTAAAAATTCAAGGGCATATATAGTATCAAAGCATGTCCAATTAACATAGTTTTTTTGTTTATTGCTACTAAAAAATGACCTAAAAGAGTTTGAACATATATATTCACATTCTGATTTTTTGTATGCCCATTTAATTAGGTGTGTGAATTTTTTCTTAATGAGAATGTGAGGCAATGTGGTATACAGGGTAGAAAAATTGAAACTTTGAACAGATTCAAAATCACCAATATAAGCATGCAATTTATCAAGTACTTCCAACGAGTTCTTGACACTCCAAAAGTAATTTATTCCACTATTTTCGAAGCCCTTATTTCATGTATTTGAACAATTTATTATCAGGTTTTTAATTGTACCAAGTGTGCTGGTAAGAAGAATAGACAATTTAGTAGTTGAACAATGACTTGAAGACGAAATAAATCTATATTTGTAAGGGGTTTTGTGTAGCTTCGGAAGCCAATACATAGTTGGGACTTTCATTGTATTTGGCTCTGCTTGTAAAGCATTTTTTGTAAAGCGGTGGCTAAAAGTTTATGTTTGTTACAGATTTCGTTTTCTGAAAATGGAGTCAGTTGGAATGTTGGTGAATTGGTGATTTCCTTTTTCAGAACCTCAATGTAAAATTTACGTCAATATATACCTACTTACATGACCATCTGCTTTCCATTTGTACATCCAGATTTTAATGGAAACGGGTACGAAGGGTTTGTTACATGTAGAACAGGGTTGGTTTATATGTCATTTGTCACTACTTGAAAAGAGATCTTCTAAAAAATACTGCTTCAAATAAAACAGTATCAAAGATATGCTTTAACCATGTTAATATAAAAGTGAACATTGTGGATATTTAAGTCAGACATTTCGACTTTGTTATCTCCAGTCTTTAAGGAAGCCATGTGACTTTCATTGTTTTTAAAGAAAAAGTTAAATATAATAGGTCAGAGGTTTAAAATGGGGGAGGTAAAGAGGAAGAAAGTAAACTCACATACTTTTTGTGAGACAAAGTGGTCCTAGATCTCGCTTTCATGGCTTCGAAATAGAGGCTCAATCTGTGGTTAACTGATAAATATTTAATAAACCCACTTTTAAGGTGTTCATTATGCTTTTACACTGACAGAACCAATTTCATATATTAACTGTATTCATATTGAACCAATTGGATTTTATTTTCAGACTTGGTGGAAACCATGGCAACTGGTCCAGACATCAAAGACCAAACAGAAATAGAAACAGTTCAGGTTTGACATACAGTGACAAACATTGACATACATCATGTACAGTGACATACATCTAGGGGAAAAAAAGATTTCAACAACTCTGATGAAGCATCCTAATTCTTTATCTTTTACAATCATGTGTTAAATATTTTACTCATTATCATGTTTTTATACATTTTTTGTAATATAAGAAAAAAGATAATGTGGTAAGATGATATTGGTAATGATTTGTACATTCTACAAGAAAGTAAAGTACCGGTATATAAGTAGAAACTGAAAAGCAAATACATGTATAATCAAAAATATATGATCACAAAAATGCCAATAGGACCAAACCCATGAGATGCATTTCCCTTAATTTCAGAATAATGAGCTCTACCAATTAAACATATATGTCAAAACTATAAGAAAAAATTCTAAAGGAGTTATTGTCCACAAATGGCCATTTTTACATTTTTTTTCATTTTGCTTATTACATGTATCATGAAAAATATGATATTTAGAGATAAAAAATATCAGTTTTGTCTTCTATGATTTAAACCATACTAGAAAAATAAATAAACACTTTTAATCACAAAAATGATCAGCAAGACAAGATTTATTAAAAAAGTCAAATTTTATTGATAATTTGATATGCATGTAGTTAGTAGACTGTCACTCTTAAATAGCTTTATCATTGTTCATAAGAGTGATTGCCCTTAAATGAGGATTTTTACCCCACTTTGTGTTTTGAGAGAAAAACTTAACAGACTAAATGATCAGCAATACAAGATCAACAAATTACAGATTTTTGTCTTGAAAGTCTACAATGTTAAAGTGTGTCCTTTGTTTGATATGCAGATAGACCATTGTGAATGACACAGGCTCATAAAAAAATGTAATTACTACTGAATGTTCTGTTATAACTGTCTATAAATTTGTTAATTCAAAATCGTGTATATAACAACCATCCATATTAAGGTGTGATGTAGAATGAATCTTTGATAATGTGATAATTTTAGTTGAATCTTTGATAATGTTATAACTTTAGTTGAACCTTTATCTTGGAAACATTCCACCTATGGTTAAATAATGATAAAGAAGTTATGTTAGATTTATTGATTATTTCAGGTCACCACGGAAACAGATTTCCTACTCCAAACAAATTTTCAGAACCACCATTGTTCCCATTCACCTCACCACCGCCTCAAGATCCATATTTCAATCAGTTCATGCCACCTCCAAATAATTTTCTCATCAATAATATGACATCACTTCCTGTCATGCCCAGTGAAGGTGAAAATGACATCAACAGCAATAATTTCTCATCAAACAGCAGACGCAGACGAAATCAAAGAGACAAAAACAGTAACAATAATAATAATGTATGGAGATCTAACGAGAGTATCGGAACAGACGATAGTGGGAGGAAAACAGATAGTTCTAATAGACAGGTAACATTACAAAACAGACAGTTCTAATAGACAGGTTACATAACAAAACAGACAGTTCTAATAGACAGGTAACATAACACACAGAGAGTTCTAGTAGACAGGTAGCAAACAGAGAGAATAAAATCCAATGAAATAATTCAAGGATATCAAATCTTCAGACTTGGCCTCAAATTTTGTCTTTAATGTGTTAAAATGAGAAACTATTTTTTTAGTAGTAATGGCATGGAAAGAGCTGAAGATGTCTGTCCACTGACTTCTGCACTTTATGGACCACTAAATACAAGTGAATCCAGTTAACATAATGCAATGCTGTATAAAGGAATGATGAAATGTTATTAGTCTGTAATTAAATGTTAAAAATGTGCTCTGAGGACTTAGTTAAGTAAAATGTGCCTTGAGGACTTAGTTAAGTAAAACGTGCTCTGAGGACTTAGTTAAGTAAACCGTGCTCTGAGGACTTAGTTAAGTAAAATGTGCCTTGAGGACTTAGTTAAGTAAAATGTGCCTTGAGGACTTAGTTAAGTAAAACGTGCTCTGAGGACTTAGTTAAGTAAAACCTGCTCTGAGGACTTAGTTAAGTAAAATGTGCCTTGAGGACTTAGTTAAGTAAAACGTGCCTTGAGGACTTAGTTAAGTAAAACGTGCTCTGAGGACTTAGTTAAGTAAAATGTGCTCTGAGGACTTAGTTAAGTAAAATGTGCCTTGAGGACTTAGTTAAGTAAAACGTGCCTTGAGGACTTAGTTAAGTAAAACGTGCTCTGAGGACTTAGTTAAGTAAAATGTGCTCTGAGGACTTAGTTAAGTAAAATGTGCCTTGAGGACTTAGTTAAGTAAAACGTGCTCTGAGGACTTAGTTAAGTAAAACCTGCTCTGAGGACTTAGTTAAGTAAAATGTGCCTTGAGGACTTAGTTAAGTAAAACGTGCCTTGAGGACTTAGTTAAGTAAAACGTGCTCTGAGGACTTAGTTAAGTAAAATGTGCTCTGAGGACTTAGTTAAGTAAAACGTGCTCTGAGGACTTAGTTAAGTAAAACGTGCTCTGAGGACTTAGTTAAGTAAAACGTGCTCTGAGGACTTAGTTAAGTAAAACGTGCTCTGAGGACTTGGTTAAGTAAAACATGCTCTGAGGACTTAGTTAAGTAAAACCTGCTCTGAGGACTTAGTTAAGTAAAACGTGCTCTGAGGACTTAGTTAAGTAGCTTGAATTGATTGAATGATTAACTAAACATAATTGTAATACACAAAAACTAGTTTCAGATGGCTTTAAAGAAGTGTTCTTGTTTTTTTCAGCGAAGAAGAACAAATTCAGGAAGGAAGGGAGGAACTAAGAATGATTCAATGAGAGCTCCTGTTTTAGTTCTGTATGAGAGGGAAATACAAACAGGTTTGTATGTTTATTTTGGAGAAATTTTATATCATTAAAAAACAAATTGATTAACAAACAAACTATAAAATGGTGGTATACAGAAATTAGTAGATGTGGTATGAGTGCATCCAAGTCACAATGTGTTAAAAATAAACAAATATAGATCAAAGTACAGCCTTCAACACATAGCTCACGTAGAATAGCAAGCTATAAAAGGCCTAACAAAATTTACCAGTGTCAAACAATTTAAACAGGAAAATCCAACATTTATAACTGTCTAATCTATAAAAAAAACCAAAGAAACACTTCGGAACCACACCAACAAACGACAACCATTGAGCTGTACCAACAAATGACAACCACTGAGCTGTACCAACAAATGACAACCATTGAGCTGTACCAACAAACGACAACCATTGAGCTGTACCAACAAACGACAACCATTGAGCTGTACCAACAAATGACAACCACTGAGCTGTACCAACAAACGACAACCACTGAGCAACAGATTATACTACAATGAAAACCTGTATAAGCATGATTAGGACATTTACATAGAAACAAATAATTGTTCTTCAGATTTATGAAAAGAAGAACTCTGTTAAAGATATATTTATAAATAACATTTGCTTATTTTTTAGATTTTTCTGAGAACTTTGCCTATAAGACTTTAGAAGAGCACCCTAGTTCATTATATCGTAAATCAAATAGAAGAAATATACATGACAATAGAGATCTTAATTCAGACAGTGGTTACTCAAGTCCACTTCATAAGAGAAACCAGATAACCATTGGTACACAATCTGATTCTACACTGTCAGTGAAATTGACTTCTAATTCTATCCAATTAGATGATCCATCTATAGTTCATGCTGCAACTGTTCCGCAGCAAAAGTTTTCCTATGCTTTCATTGCTCAAAAAGAACCTAGTCCAAGACCTGTGATAAACCAAGATAATCAGAATAGTGCAGAAAACTTAAAAACAGGACAACAAAAATCACCAAATAATCAAAACAGAAACAAACAAAGTCCTGGAAACAGATCACATGATTCTCAATTAACCAATAGAAACACACCAAATCCTGGAAACAGATCACATGATTCTCAATTAGCCAATAGAAACACTTCTAATACATATGATTTAAATAATCAACATATCAACAAACAAGCCAACAAAAAATCAGAAGTAAGGAATAAATTTCAGGGAGACATACAAACGAAACAAAATCAGGTGAGAAAGATGGGAAAGACAAACTCTGATGAAGAAACAAGAGGCTTCTCGAGGAAAGGAACTACTTCCATAGATGAAAATGATTATGGATTTTCAAGGACTAAAAATTTACGCAGTGAAAGAAAACAATCACATGAATCAAATTCTAATAAAAACAATCTGCAGGAGGGCAATAAGAGTGAAACTGGACAGAATTTAGAAACAGAAGGTGAGAGTGGAACACAGGGCAAAAAGAAACGTAGACGGCGAAGAAAACGGAAAAAGAAGAACCCAGATGACCCAGCAGATTCTCAAGATGAGGCTGAATATGAACCACAACAGGAAGTTGAACTACATTTTGAAGATGTGGAAGAATTCCCTGACTTGAGTAGTGCTAAAGCTTTAAACAATAAGTCTTCAGGAGTAGGAATATCTTATAGTGCTATTTTACAGACAGTAAGTTTGGATTTTTAGCCAGATATCAATGTTGGTTATTTTGATTTTTAGCCAGATATCAATGTTGGTTATTTTGATTTTTAGCCAGATATCAATGTTGGTTATTTTGATTTTTAGCCAGATATCAATGTTGGTTATTTTGATTTTTAGCCAGATATCAATGTTGGTTATTTTGATTTTTAGCCAGATATCAATGTTGGTTATTCTGATTATACATCTGGCTTATGTTGATAATGCTCTAGTAGTCCATTAGTCCATAGATAATATTTGGAAACTAATTGGTCAAAACATTTACTGCATAAATATTTTGATAATATGATCTAAGGGAGATAACTCAACAATAATTTGCATTAGTCATGTTAGTATTCCTCAAAGGTTTAAGATTGTTCAAATGTCTGAGAAAAGCTTCATTGCACTTGTTTAAATTTCCTTTGTCATGAACACTGTCCCATAACTTCCTTTGTCATGAACACTGTCCCATAACTTAAATTTCCTTTGTTATGAACTCTGTCCCATAACTTCCTTTGTCATGAACACTGTCCCATAACTTCCTTTGTCATGAACACTGTCCCATAACTTCCTTTGTCATGAACACTGTCCCATAACTTAAATTAACCAGTTTAAATTTCCTTTGTCATGAACACTGTCCCATAACTTAATTTAAGAACAGACATGAAGGAAAACATTTAAATAATTTGTTTGGCAAAAAATTTATAAATAACTTTGTGTTGATTTCTTTCCAGGTACCTGTTAGCAGGCCTTCTACGGTAGAGAGAAATAAAACAAGTTCCTCTGAAGATTCTCCAAGGAAAGATAACTCTAGTCTTGGTAAGATAAGATAAAGGTGGTATTTTACATCAGTTACTATTTTACCATTACATGTAGGTTGATAACACATTTCTTAAACCCTTGCTGCATGCATTCCTTAATCTTTCCTAATAATTTCTTTTTCTAAAGCTGGTAAATAGTATATACCTTTGAACCACACCTATGTTATCCTGTTTTATATTTTGCAATAGAATATACTGCATACTATCAAACAAACACAAAATACATGAATACATTGTGTAATATATTGTAGTACATACTGATATGCATGTATTGTTACTTAAATAACAAGTAATGTGGTTCCATCAACAGCCTCTTTATGAACCTGTCTTTAAACTGCATTATCCTTGGGTACCCTTTATAGACAGGATTAACTGTAATCTTGTACATTGTACACTTCTTATTTTGTTTTATTCCATAGACAGGATTAACTGTAATCTTGTACATTGTACACCTCTTATTTTGTTTTATTCCATAGACAGGATTAACTGTAATCTTGTACATTGTACACTTCTTATTTTGTTTTATTCCAAATTATTTTTGAGATTTTCCTTATTAAAATGATCATAGACCTTGCCATTACTTTATACACTGGAAGGTTAGGTATAAATTATTAAAATTAAACAGAATCTCTAGTTTTACATGAAATAATTATCTCTTACAGAAGATCATTAAAATTATACTTCACCATTTCGTAATGTCCTGGGAGGGGTTAGGTATCAATTTGTAAGCTCTGATCATTATAATTATACTTCACCATTTCGTAATGTCCTGGGAGGGGTTAGGTATCAACTTGTAAGCTTTGCAAACAGAATCTCTAGTTTTACATGAAATCCTTTCTTTACAGAAGACAAGGGAACAAGAGCCAGTAGAAGAAGAAGGAAGAGGAAAGATATACTCAACACAGCAGCTGAGAATGAACTGGCTGAGATAGGACTAGAACAGCAAATGTTGAAAGAACAATGTCTAAAAACCACAGGCCCAAAAAGTAACAAAGAAGAGAAAGGACAGACGCCAGGAATATTGAAAGTTAATCCAAAAACTCAGAATTCTGGGAAAAAATCAAAACAAAATGTATCATTAGATCTTGGGGCAGTTATTGATGCCCTGGAGGTAATTCAGTAATAAGGATTGTTTAGACGTGTCTATAACTCATGCTTTTAAATCATTTCACTAATTCCCAACCTTTGATGAATTGGAGGTAATTCAGTAATAAGGATTGCTTAGACATGTCTATAACTCATGCTTTCAAATCGTTTCACTATTTCCCAGCCTATGATGGGTTTCTTTACATACAATTTTTTTATTTATCTGTAATCAGTCTATAGTAGTAAACATGACAAACAAAGGAGTATGTTCGATAAGGTCCTAAAATGGCCCCCTTTTTTAGCGTAAATTTCAAATTCGGATTTGTTTAACAATATCACAATAAATTTTAGCTAAAACATTGACTAGATAGGATATAAGCCATTTTATTGAAAATTTCACGTTTCTGCGTTTCATTATGACGTCACAAGTTGTACTCATATTGATTTTTCACGAAAAAATCAATGAAAATGGGTAAATTTCCATAGATTATTGGACAGGAAACATAGAGCGCATACGTCGACAACAAAGATCTTTTCAAATAATGTTTGTGAAGACATTTCACATGTCTTATTTGAATATTAAGCTTGTCGACGCCTGCGCTCTTTGTTTCTTGGTCCTTTATTTGGTTGAAATCCAGCTGATTTTGTCAAATTTCACAAAAATCCCTTATCTTGACCTTTTTGGGATGTAAAAATCAACGTGTTAGAATTAAACTTTGACAAAAACAGTTCTGTTTAACTTTCTCACATGTCTTTGAGGCAACTTAAAGCATTTATTGTCTTGTAACTATGAACTTTATAATTGGGGCCAAATATGGCCCATACCGAACTTACTCCTTTGAGAACATTGAAAGTTGTACAGATTTTTATTCCAATTTATGGTTAAGATACATTAGGTTAGGGTTCCATCAAAGAGATTGGAAGAAATTTTCCTCAAAAATGAGTTCAGGAAATAAATCCTTTTATAATCATCTTCATATTATATTTGATTTTATTGCATTGCTCTTCAGAAACCAAAAGATCAACATACAATTTGTTCTTGCAGCAAAAAAAGACAACAATTAGTTTAACATCTGCCGCTAGGATAGAACAAAAAGTCAAAATAGAACAACCAAAGAAAAAAGAAGTACAGGTAAGCCAATTAGTACTTATTTGTCCAACTAATTCAGAATATGAAGAGAAGAAGAAAAGAGCTCAGCTGCAGCAGGCCAGACACATAATAATATGACACATGCTGGGGATTCATTTATTTTTCGTTGTGACCAATTTTCATCAATTAAGTAAAATTTGCATGGTTGAGGATGTTTAATTTGTGGTATTGCCAAAGTCTGCATACTAGTTTATAGAAATTTCTTGGTTCACCTAACATGCCTAAGCCTGTATCACAAAATCCACAGAATTTGGTATCCAACTAATAATAATGACTCCACATTAGACACAATAGAAGTATCTCATCTTAGAAGTATTTGTGTAAGAAACCTCCCACAGTAGACACAATAGAAGTATCTCATCTTAGAAGTATTTGTGTAAGAAACCTCCCACAGTAGACACAATAGAAGTATCTCATCTTAGAAGTATTTGTGTAAGAAACCTCCCACATTAGACACAATAGAAGTATCTCATCTTAGAAGTATTTGTGTAAGAAAACTCTATAATTGGAATGCTTCATTGTAATTTTATTGGATGTTAAAGCATTAAACAAGGCCCTTATCTTGCTGTTCAATGTGAGCCAAGGCTTTGTGTTGAAGGCTGTACCTTGACCTACATGTATAATTCTTTTATACATTGTGGCTTGGATTGAGAGTTGTCTCATTGGCACTTTCACCAATTTTATTTATATATAAAAGAAATGTTTATTGTTTTTGTAGAAATCCAAAGGAGGTCACAATGTATTAGATGCCAGTGCTCCTATCAAACGTGGAAAAGAGAGAGAAACACCAAAGGCAAAGAAACCTAGTCCATTAAAAAAGGTTAGAGTATAACATTACCATATAACCAGGGGTCGAAATTAGCGCTAGTCCGGTAGTCCGGGACTAGTAAAATTTGCGTCGGACCAGTAGATTTTGTCAGCTGGTGGTCCGGCGGACCAGTAGAAATTTGTCGATAAAAATCACTGATTGCATCGCAATCTCCGTTTGTTTACAAAACAATTTACCTGTGAAATCAATTACACGGTACTGGGGGGTATTACAATTGATCAAGTTAATTAATATCTCGGGTGAGCGTCCTTCACAACAATACAAAATGTGGAAATTTTTGGAAGGAGTTAAACCGCCAGACCAAAAAATTAAGATAACTGAAAATCAAAAGGAAGATCAAAATAAAGTATACGAAAGTGACAAAAGGAAACGCAAATACCAAAAATCATGGGAAAAAGATTGTGAATGGTTGCATTATATAGTAGATCGGAATTTAATGAACTGTACAATATGTGAAAAATTTGCAGTGAGAGACCTAGATAGGAAATGTATTTTCGTAACTGGATCGTCAAATTTGCGATGACATGGAAGACAATGTGGATATTTTTTCTGTCCTTGATCCTGATTTTGATTAAGAAAATCATTGAGACTACCAAAGCCTTTATCAAAATCAGAATAAAGACTATTCCTTTGTTCCTGTCTAACTTATGTAAACGAAAGCATCAAAATAAAATTAAACATCTTTCATTTATATTAGATTTGTCAAATTAATGTCATTTTTGCAGGACCAGTAGATTTGGAGCCTGACCAGTAGAGTTTTCAGTCCACTGGTCCGGCTGGTACACAAAAAAGCTTAAATTCGACCCTTGCATATAACATATACACTGTTGTCATTGTCTTTATGTCTGTGTCATATTTAGAACTTTATATACCCCTGCCACTAGGTGATAGGACAATAAGGGTTACTCTTCTCTATGTTTTTCATACATTTAAAAATAAGTTTCTATTTTCTAATTTAGTTTGCCTCAACCAAATGTTATAAAACTTATACACAATACTTATGACTACAAAACTCGAATTGTGGTCGTGTTACTTTTACAGTTCTCTAAATATGCCACTGCGTAAGCGAAGGCATCATCTGTGTCTCATAATTTATTTTTTTAATGCTAAAACCCAAGTCCTGTCATGAATATTTGATCAGTTTTATTTCTTTATGATGGTATAGAGGAAGACATCTGTCCGGTTTGTATATATTTAATTTTGGCCAACATTCCTCCTGGTTGTTAGTTGTCTTATTGGCAATCATACCACTTCTCCTGTTTTTTGTATAAACTTTTAACCTTATTCTTTTTTTCCTTATTATTGTAGGTGATATTGAAAGAGAGAGAAGAGAAGAAACATTTAAAGATGTTAGAAGGAACAGAATCAGGATCAACAGAGTAAGTACTATAAAGGACAGAATCAGGATCAACAGAGTAGGTATTATAAAGGACAGAAGCAGGATCAACAGAGTAGGTATTATAAAGGACAGAAGCAGGGACAGAATCAGGATCAACAGAGTAAGTATTATAAAGGACAGAATCAGGATCAACAGAGTAAGTATTATAAAGGACAGAATCAGGATCAACAGAGTAAGTATTATAAAGGACAGAATCAGGAACAACAGAGTAAGTATTATAACGGACAGAATCAGGATCAACAGAGTAAGTATTATAAAGGACAGAATCAGGATCAACAGAGTAAGTATTATAAAGGACAGAATCAGGATCAATAGAGTAAGTAATATAAAGGACAGAGTAACTGGTCATAAATAATTACTTAAAAGACTTTATTATTTTGTGGAGACAATGAGATTTCTTTCCAAGCATTAATACACAGTACTGTTGAAGAATTTCTAATTTTATGATTTTATAGTTTTGTTAATTTCATGCAAAATGTATTTAAATAGACCAGATGTTTACACAGGTGTTAATTGAGCTTCCTCTGTAATGTTCTACTTTCCTTATTATAGAAATGGTAAAGATTTGATTGACATCTTAATGGATCATGATCATTATTGTCACATAAACTGCTGAGAAGAGCTTTTTTAAAAAGCTCCAAGCATCCTCAGAGCATGCTGGGAGCTTTCTCATAAGAATAAATCTATGATCCCTTAATAGAGTTGAGAATGGAAATGGGGAATGTGTCATAGAGACAACAGCCCAACCAATGAGCAGAACAAAGCCCAAGGCCATCAATAGGTCTTCAACACAGCGAGAAAATTCCTCAGTCAGAAGCTGACTCCTAACTGATAATGTATATATATATCTGTTCAGTCAAATGGATTTGACACTCAATTCGGAAACAAATAATTGAACATAAAAAAAACGTACAAGACTTACAGGCTAGAGGTTATTGACTTGGGACAGGTGCAAAAATTATGTTTGGCTTATAGCTATCTTAATCACTAAGTAATACTGGTATTGACAATGGTCTTATAGCTATCTTAATCACTAAGTAATACTGGTATTAACACTTCAATTTGTTGTTGGTAGAAAAACATGCCTCTTTAAAATTTGAAATTGTCCAGATACAAATTTTTACCCTTCTGATTTTGGTAATGATTGGTTCAAAAGATATTACATGATGTAGATTGTCTATTTAACGTCTCTCTATTTCCAGAGCAGCGGTTGGTATTGGTGTAGTTAGTGCTGAAAGTGATCTGTCTCAAGATGGTAAGTCATCAAAAAACAAGTGTAAGGGAGCTACCATTTGATTTTTAAGGTGGGGGGGGGGGGGGGCTAGGACGAAATTTTTTTTTTAAGTTGTAATCTCTGTCCTGCCTTTTTATTTTTATAGTTTATCCTGCCTTTTTTTTACAAAAATTGTCATTTTTTTTTTGCCAAGTTGCTCGTCCTGCCTTTTTTTTAACTCAAAACTCCTGTCCTGCCTTTTTTCAAATTTAAATCCTAGCCCCCATAAAAATCAAATGGTAGCTCCCATAGTACTATTACAAGGAAAACATTGATTTTGATGGACCAAGGGAAATAACTCTTAGAATCATTCTAGTTGCACTATTTTATAACATAAATGTTTTCATGGATCTAGGTGAAAGCTTGTTTCAATAAGTTCAAAATGATTTGTCTGATAGGTAATACACACTAATTATATAAAATTATATTAATTAAATGTAAGAACAGTAATTAATGTATTTACTAATAACTTTGATGACTCAGTCACTTGGATAAACTTAAATACAGGGAGGTTTGACATTAACCATTATAACATGTTGCCATACAGACATATTGCCATACAGACATATTGCCATACAGACATGTTGCCATACAGACATGTTGCCATACAGACATATTGCCATACAGACATGTTGCCATACAGACATGTTGCCATGATATTTCACTTGTTTTTTGTACTTTCTTAAGAAATGTCTGGACTGTCATTATGAGCACAAAATGATTTTATCAGGTTTTCTCCCCTGATATTTCTCTAATATTTCGTCAAGTGTTATTTTCAGTTTCATCTTGAGTCTGGAATCAATACCAATGAGGTTTCAATAGTAAAAATATGTTTTCCCCATGTTACTGAATGAGAGAGAGAGAGGTAGAGATTATGAATAAATATCAACCTTAAAATTAATGTTTTTAATATTTTTTTAATTTCACATTTGTTCGAGATTTTATAGTTTATATCAGACACTTTATTTCTGATTCTTCAATATAGTTTCTTTAAAAATATGTAGATCTCATCTGATTGGTCCCTCAAATAGCTAGATCTCAACTGATTGGTCCCTCAAAATAGCTAGATCTCAACTGATTGGTCCCTCAAAATAGCTAGATCTCAGTTGATTGGTCCATCAAAATAGCTAGATCTCAACTGATTGGTCCATCAAAATAGCTAGATCTTAACTGATTGGTCCCTCAAAAGATAAACCCTTGAACAAATCTTACTATATGTATGTGATATTTATGTCAGTCCAAATATGAGATGAATTCAAAAAAATAATCTGCAAATCTGTATTAATAATATATTCTATGATGAACTATACATGACACATAATTCGTGTGAGGATTTCTTTTGACCTCATTATTTGATATACATTTCAATACTAATGGAAAGATTGCTTACAAATTTCTACATCTTAATGTCATTACAGCCATGAGTACAAAGAGTTCAATTGATTACACTGGTACCCCAGGAAGTGCCAACCTGTCTCCAGTCAGTCAGACTTCACCTATAAGCATGAGTCCACTGTCTCCAGGAACCAGTCCATTAAGCTCAGAGGTCAATAGTCCTATAGCTGGGGCTGTTGGAAAGGATGTTGTTAAAAAGATACACAGCAGAAGATTTAGAGAGTGAGTTTATTTATCTATTTAGTTATAATCATCTTCTTAAGATATGATATGAACCGTGTATGTCTGAAGCTGTCAAACGGAATTATAGACCCTCTTAACATAGAATTGTCCATATTTTGGAATAGAGATTGCATGAAATGCAAATCAGAATCCTATGTTACTGACTTGATAACTAAATATTCCAAGGCTTATCACTACTTTTTTGATAAACAAAATAATGAGCATTGATCACAACATTCTATACATCCTATCCATGATCATTTCCAGAAAATTAATGTAATATATGCTCAGATCTTCAGGTCACAAAATGATGTTACACCTATAAAGAAAATTACATAACTTTTGCAAGGTGCTGGAATCTAATATCTGTTCTAAAAATATAAATGATGTCATTGTTAAAGTCATCTTTAAACATGGAGTTACCTCCCTTAGTCCAGAATTGTAGTTTTATTCAATGCAATATTTAATTTTACTTTCCACTGATAAATTAACGCAATCTTTAGCCTTCTGTGCTTACAAGCACTTTGATTAGTAAAATTGGGAGATATTTTTTACAATTTGGATGAAATTTGTCATGAAAGTTGCATATATATACTACATTGGAAAAGTCTTTTTGAGGAGTTTTTTTTTATTTGAACTATTTGTCCAAAAGAAATAAATAATGAAATAACTGTGTTTGTTGGACATATAGAATACAGTGCAAATAGAAAAAGCATGAAATATAATTTGGTTAATCTTATCACTATTCTTCTATAATACAAAACTATTTTGAATCAGCTGAGTTAACCTTTAACCTTACTCATGATAATTGATTTTCTAATTACAGATATTGTAATCAAGTATTAGATAAAGATATTGATGAATGTGCCACCACCTTATTACAAGATCTGGTCAGATTCCAGGACAGAATGTACCACAAAGATCCTTCTAAGGTCAGTTGTTAAAAGATAAAGAAGATTATTGGGGCCTTGGTGGCCGATTGATCTAAGTAGTTACTACTGTAATCACTAGCCAGTCAACACTGAGGTTGTGAGTTAGAACCCCACTTGTGCGGGTGCACTCAACTCCACTCTTAATTGTCTAGAATTGTCAGTTTTCCTATCGAAGGTCGGTTGTTTTCTCTGGGCACTCCATCTTCCTCCACCAATAAAAACTGGCTGCCACAAAATTAATAATCTATATGTGGTGCTTAAAAGTGGTGTTAAAACACCACAAAACAAATAAAGAAAGAAAGAAGACTATTAAAGTAATAGTCTGTCTGCCATTTTTTTATGGTATTATGATTTTGTGCAGAGTTATAGCCCTTGGACTTAGAAGATTCACTAAAATAATAATTTTCTGCACTTTTTTAGTCACTCTTGAAGATGAATATATAACTGATTTATAGTTTTATCAAGACAAGTTACAGATCAAGTTCCATTTTTTATCCAGTCTGATTATTTTGTGCAGAGTTATGGTCCTTGGTCACTTAAATAATCGGTTTTTAACACTTTTATAAGACCGCAAAGATAAGAAAATATATTTGATATATGGGCCCCTTTATCAAACTATTCCACATTAAGTTCTAAAGGGTCCAAAATTGAACTTTGTTTGATTTCATCAAAAATTGAATTCTTGGGGTTTTTTTTATATGCTGAATCTAACTATGTATTTCAATTTTGGATATTGGATCATAAAAGTATTAAATGTCCAATGTAAATTTTTTGAGTTTTTAGACCACAATCATTCTGTGTCAGAAATCTATTCTGTGTCAACTTTTTAATCACAATCCAAATTCAGAGCTGTATCAAGCTTGAATGTTGTGTCCATACTTGCCCCAACTGTTCAGGGTTCAACCTCTGTGGTCATATCAAGCTGTGCCCTGCGGAGCATCTGGTTTTAGTCATGCTTGAAGATATTGACTTGATATTTGTGATAAAGTTTACACCATGACATGTTATAGAATAAGTTATTATTTTGTACTTTCCATGACGTGATTTCTACACTCATATGTCTATTCGCTTGTTGTGTGATGAAATGTGTGTGGTCCAATGAAAAATAGTATAACATATTAACATCAAATTAATACTACGCCTTGGTGATGAGTTTTTCAAATTTCATGTTACCATCCATTAATAAACATAAAAAGTTTATTTCAACAAGATAATTACTCCTTGAAAACCAATACTAATTCTAGCAAACTGATTAAGATAATAATTGAAATACTAATCAAAGGGAGATAATCCAAACTCACTTGTAACTTACATTGAAACTGTTAGCTTCTTTTTATATAGTAAGTTATCTTTTTCTGTATGCTGAAATGTATTTGTTCATTTTCAGGCAAAGTTAAAACGAAGACTGGTGCTTGGTTTAAGAGAAGTTGCAAAACATTTGAAATTAAGGAAGATAAAATGTGTCATCATTTCACCAAATCTGGAAAAAATACAATCAAAAGGTAGGAAAATTACATTATTGTACTTTAGGCAATAAATGTTATCAAACAAGCCTTTAATCTATCAAAAGGTAATTTATGATAATTACAATATTGTACTTTAAACAAAAAGCCTTGAATCAATTTATTGCAAATTCAGAATTAAAAATCTTGGGAAAAATTCCTGTCCAGTTCTTGTATTATACACATGTGCTATCACGGCATCATAATCAGCTTAGTCCAAAGACATTTGGTTTCTGACCCTAACCTAACCTAACCCTAACTTGAGTAAATAAAAATTGAAATCTCTGATATTATATGTTTATAACCACAAAAAGAATGTTGTGATTGATTTTGGGGGTTAGGCTTCTAACAGTTAAGGAATTAGGGGCCAAAAAGGGGCCAAAAAATCATTTTTCTAGTTTTCACACAATAACTTGTGAAACGGTGTATCGATCTATCTGAAGTTATACCACAAGTTCAAACTGATTAGGGGCAACAAAGGGGAAAACAAGGGTTTTCTTGTTACTGGATAATTGGAAAGAAGTACGATGTTAGTACTAGATATAGGAAGATGTGGTGTGAGTGCCAATTAGACAACTCTCCATCCAAATAACAATTTATAAAAGTAAATGTTAGATTTGGATTAACCCCCTAAATTAGCTGTGAATTCATTTTAATTCACAATTTTTTGGTTGTATATTGGAATCACGTTGTGTTCGCCATCGGCCGCCACTTCGTCAGCGTCGTCAGAAGACAGATAGTTTCCGGATAATAACTTTAGTATAAGCTTAGATAAATCAATTAATTTTTAATAATGTTTATAACCACAAAAGGAAGGTTGGGATTGATTTTGGGGGGTTCGGTCCCAAAGGTTTAGGAATAAGGGGCCAAAAGGGGCCCAAAACAAGCATTTATCTAGTTTCAGGACAATAAGTTGTGTAAAAGTATTTCAAATACTCTGAAATTGTACCACAATGTTTAATACTATAAGTAGAAGGTTGGGATTTATTTTAAGGGTTATGGGGCAAACAGTCTAGGATTATTATGGACCAAAAAGGGGCCAAAAACAAGCATTTTTCTAGTTTCCAGACAATAACTTGTGTGTAAATGATTGGATCTCTCTGACAAGGTTCCATATAACAAAGGGAAGGCTGGAATTCAGTTTATGGATCTCTCTGACATTGTACCACAAGGTTCCATATAACAAACGGAAGGCTGGAATTTGGTATGGGCTCAATTTCCCCGAAAACATGTAGGAATTAGGGGCCAAAAAAAGGGCCAGAAAGAAGCATTTTTCTAGTTTTCAGACAATTACTTTTGTTTAAGCGTATGGATCTTTCTGAAATTATACTACTCGATTTTTTACTTCAAAGGACAGACTGAAAATGAGTTTTGGATTTTTACTCCAAGGGCAAAGAAAATTGCACAAAAGCAAAAAAAAAAAAAGTTCATTAGACCACATTCATTCTGTGTCAGAAACCTATACTGTGTCAACTATTAATCACAATTCAAATTCAGAGCTGTATCCAGCTTGAATGTTGTGTCCATACTTGCCCCAACTGTTAAGGGTTCGACCTCTGTGGTCATATAAAGCTGTGCCCTTCAGTGCATTTGGTTATAAAATGCTGATTACTTTCTTAAACTATCCTGGATATCTACCATACTTGGACAGAAGCTTGTCAAAGATCATAAGATAAACTCCAGAAGTTAATTTTGTAAAAAGAAAATTCCAGTTTATCCGTATTTTACTTATAAATGGACTTAGTTTTCTGCCAGTTAACATAACATTCACTCTGTGGTTAAAGTTTTTAAAATTTTGATTACTTTCTGAAACTATCCTGGATTTCTATCAAACTTGGACAGAAGCTTGTTTATGATCAAAAGCTTAGTATCTAGAAGCAAACTTTGTAAAAATATATTTCCTGATTTCCCGTCTGTTACTTATTATGTACTTAGTTTTCTTCCAGTTAACATAACATACAGTCTACTGTTAAAGTTCCTAAAACATTTTTTAGCTTAATAAAGAAGGCGAGACACAGGCTTGCGCTGAACCCTTACAAATATTTTCTTTCAGTAGTCTCAATAACTAAGACCTAAATATAAGTCATCACTGGAAAAAGTCAGTTGACTCCTTAAAAGAGTTATTGCCCTTTAATGATATTGCTGAGTTATTTTAGTGTTTTAATGATGAAACTATAGGTTGTGTTTTCTCTATCAACCATCACACATATTTAAAAAGTTTTAGTTAAAATTGTGGTCACATCAAATTGAGATTTATTATGATGTGAAATATATGCTAGATTAGGGTTTAGTGGGTAACCAAATATTGAAGTGTATGAGAGGTGCATAATGCATGTATGCCCTAACGTACATATTCATGCTGTTTCCTAGCATTCTGTGAACATGTATGCTCTAACGTACATATTCATGCTGTTTCCTAGCATTCTGTGAACATTCTGGTAGACCTACCAGGACAAATGACTCCAAACTTTACCTTTAAGTGCTTAGGCAGTATCATTCAGAGTTCAATGATTTTTTTAAAGAGTTTGACAAATAGTGGATGAAATTAGAAACCCATTGAACGCATGTTGAAACTTATTAGACTGTTGGCTTCTGCTGTTGTCTGCTCTATGGTCGGGTTGTTGTAGCTTTGACACATTCTCCGTTTCCTTTCTCAATTTTATGTTGTAATACAATTTGATGATTGATTAGTTTTGTATAATTAAGACTCCTTTTATTAATCAATGATAGCGTGAGAAAATTAGTCATGCTGTATGGTAGTAGAAAAATGTTTTTTAAATCGACTTTAAATGAATAAATCAATGATTCATTATTTTAAATGTGTATTCTTTGAAAAATGATTACTACACAGTTGGTGTTCTATTTCTACTCTTGATTTAATTAAGTTGTGATAGTTTATTGATTTAATGAAAGCTTATTTACCAGGAAACATTATCACAATGTCCTATATAAGAGACAGGAACCCAAGGTTCATTCTCGTCTCATAAATAGGTCTCATAAATAGGACGGTCGGAATCATCCATCTTTTAACAATGAGGGGAATCTTTATCAGAAACTTAATGATGTCCTATAATGGAGACATTCTGGTCTCCTATCTAGGACAGTTGGAATCATCAATCTTTTAACTATGAGGGTAATATTTATCAGAAACTTAAACATTAAATAAAAAATCCTTCATATATTTCTTTTTCCATCTATTTTACTTTTTATTTTATGTACAATGTTTTTTATAGGAGAAAAAAATTAACAGCTTATATTTGATACATGTCAGTATCAAATGAAAGTAACAAAAATGATTAATAAGTTCGAATTCAAATTTGAAAAAGTCACAGAAAAGTTAAAAGTTTGCAAGTACTGAGGTTTTTAACTTTGAATTAGCTTAATGGATTAATTATAGCTTTAAGATTAGGAGTTCAGTTTAATTAAGTAATTTTCAACTTACTATGGATTAAAAAGCCACTAAAACGACTCTTTTTTTTCCAATTTCGCAGACTCAGGTGTAATTATCTCGAACTAAATTCAGCAGATATAAAAGAGGAGATTTAAGCAGTAAAAATGACCAAAAATTGAAATACTTATGGACAGTCCTCTCATTGACAATCACATCTTCTTTATCAGTTTTTTTTTCTCAGTAAACTTGATTGTAAAAACTTTTAAATTATATAGTAAAGAAAATGACTATATCTCATGTTGACTTCAATTATTATTATCACACCTTAACTTCAATTACTATTTTCTCTGTCTTTCCACAATCAGATAGAAGCATTTACATTTTAACATGGTTCAAATATTTATAAGGTGAAAAACGTTTCTATTTAAAAGGATAAATATGTTAATCTTGTACAATGATATGTTTCTTATGTAATGAATTGTGTAAATGCATTCTGATTTGAGATTTATACAAATATTAACCTTTACATGGACACAATAACAGAAGGATCTTATCTTAGTACTTATACGATATTGTGAAATAACAAATTACACTTATAACAACAAACAAACTGTTTTTCTTTTATTAACAACATTTTAAACTTTTCCTTTGTGTATTTTGTAGAATTTGTAAATTACTTTTAAGGACGACACATATATTTTATTTCACACCAACATTCTTCTTCTGTGTGTGTGACAGTGGCATAAATTTGAAAAAAAATGATTTTTAACTTCTAGGGAAAAAATTGTGTAAGATGCATGTTCAGAAAACAAGTTTATTTTAAATACATGTATATATAGAAATTTTTTAAGAAAAATAGATAATGCAAGTTGATGGATGGTAGAAATTGAAAATGAGATAGAAAAAAAATTGAATTCATTACTGTATCTTGCAATATTTATTTTGAACCATTCCCCACTTTTTTATTTGTTATAAGTGAAAAAAAATTAATTACTGTATCTTGCAAATTTACTTAGATTTTCCCCTTTTCTATTTGACATCCTCTCTTATTACATCTATATTTGACATTTGGTCTGGGGATTGATAATGAGTGTTAATTAATATTTTCTAAAAGTCAAAATACACTGACTTATATTTAATTAAACTACTATCTTTATACTGTTTAAGTTTATGATGAGACAGTTATTTTAGTCAGCACTTTTCACCTGTAGCAGTGAACTGTTATTGAAGTACATAGGTACCTGGTGTGGACAAGTGTACTGCCCAAGTTTGCATGTACTTGATCAGTGCTTCAGTTCTAATATGGATCATACCAGTGTCAAGGGGTGGCAGGGTTTGGAGCAGTACCATTAGGTAGATTAGGGAAGTTATAGGGGAACATCCTATTGTTGTGATTGGGGATTACAGGTTTAAAGTTTATGTGTCCTTGAAATAGTTCATGGATTATTCCATCCTTATTTTAAATCACCATTAAAGCTACAGGATATGGATTGTTCCATTATAATTTATTATATTGCTGATATTGTGTATTGACTATCAGATTATGTAAATCAGAAGATTAAAGATTAATCAAAAAAGGAAAGCAAGTTTGCAAGTGATGCAATGATGTAATATTAACAGACAAACCATTTTATAGATAGTAACAGACTGGAGTGGAAAGGGATTTAATTTAGAAAATTATACAGATAAACTTGATCTAAAAAGGCAGATTAAAAGCATAAATGAGTGAAAATTTAAAAATGTACTAAAAAAATACAGGAGAACAAATCCCAATTATCAGGTGGCTTGAATTATTAACATCACTAAAAATAAAACTCCCCCCTTTTTGATGTTTTTATAATACGGCCCTGTGTTAAAAATGAGCTTTTTGATAAGAAATTTAATTATTGCTTCACTTATACTGTTCTATCTATGTTAGATTTAGTATTTGAGGTGCTTCACTTATACTGTTCTATGTTAGATTTAGTATTTGAGGTTATAGATTTGAAATTTTTAGTGGACGTTGTATTAAGTTTTACATGGTCCATCTGTCTGTGCCAATGTCCCAAAGTTGGTTTCCATTCTATAACTTTAGTTTACCTCAACTAAATGTTATGAAACTTGTACACAATGCATAATACCACAAAACACTGATCAAGTGTGAAATTGGATGGAGTAGTCAACATATATTTGTTCCGCCTAAGGGCTATTCCAGAAAAAAATGTATGGGGGGGTTGAAAGGCAGTTTTTGTCGGCACCTACCACCCAGACAATTGTAATTGAGAATTATAGTGCATTATAGTGTGAAAAGTTGCTCTGATACCCATCACCCATGTATTATTCATATAATGTGCCTTCCAACCCCCCCCCCCCCCCCATACATTTTTTTTGTGGAATAGCCCTAACAGAAGTTCCAATGGAAACAAATTTGTTATAAACATTGTCATACTATCTATTCCTGTTGGAATTGTATACCATTTATTCCGTTAGGAACATATACTGTAATAAACATTAAGTTTATCAGTTTTGATTTGATTGATGATAAATTTTAATGTATTTTTTTTCAGGATGCATAGATAAGTAATGTAATTGTAATTATTTTACTTTTATTTATCAGGTTTATAGGAGGTTTAAAGATGATTTCTGATTATTTTTAATTTTGATTTTTTTCAGGAGGACTAGATGATGCTTTGAACAACATCTTGACGTTATGTAATGAACAGAATGTCCCGTTTGTATTTGCTTTGGGAAGACGAGCTCTTGGTCGTGCATGTGCTAAAATGGTGCCAGTTAGTGTTGTAGGAATATTCAACTTTAGTGGCTCTGAGGTGAGATTTGTGTCTAATCTGAAATCTTACTAATTGGCTGTATCAATCAAGATTGATTTCATTAATTTGTGAATAAAAGAAGGTGCTTTGTATGTTCCAATGAAACAGCAGCATCCCAAAACTAGATATCTAAGACATCAACTAACAGTTTTCATAACTAATAGAAAGGTATACAATCATCACCACCAAGTCAAGAAAAACATTATATTAATAAATATTTAATTTTACATAAGAGTATAATGAATCTCTGTGTAAAGCATGGTCTTTGGATGGAGAGTTGTCTCATTGGCAATCACACCACATCTTCCTATATCTATCTATTAAATTGGTCTTCAGATATCAAACTGTGGTATATTGTTTGTCAATTTAAGGAAAAGTATTATCATCAAAGATAGTTGATTTTAAGTTTTCTTAACATTGCCATATCCTGAATATTCATGAACCATTTGTTTGTAGAAAACAGGACAATCCTTAACCATACTAGTAGATCATTATACAATGTTTATCCATGGCATACTGTACAGTTATAGTATATAGTATAGTTGTATTGATGTAGTGCTAAAAGAGAGATAACTCCAACTCTGAAAATAGTCAAACTTTCCTTGAGAACAAATACAAACATTCTATTGGATTATTTGTGTTCTCTCTACCAATTGTTATATATATATATGTGTAAAAAATATAGAAATTCTATACATGTGCAATTTTTTTCTAGATTTTATTATATATTAAATTAAATACCTCAAAGACATTATAAATGAACTCAAGAGACATATAAGAAAATCACATGAATTTTCAAAATAAAGTTATTAAAAAAACATGTAAATTTTCAAATTAAAAGCAAATTCAAATAAATTATTATCTTGAAAAATCACAACTTTTTTTGCAAGTTCACATGAAATTCATGTGAGATTCATTCAGTTTATGTGTGAATTTTCATGAGAGTTTCACTTGAGTTCATTTGAAGTGAATTGATGTGAATTTCATGTGATATTTAAATTAGCCTGTGTGCAATGTTCAGTTGAATGTTAAATCAGTCAGTACAATGATGAGACTGTATGAATGGCTTGGTTGCAGCATACAAGTATCTATTTGTTTCTCTAACAGGGCTTATTAGTATCCTCGTATTCCAGTTATTTCAATGATGGTATAATGGCAAGCAAATTAAGTAATATAATTGAAGATAAAATTAACCAGTAACGAACTCAACTTCTTATTGACATAATTAATTAACAAAAGTAAAGTGAAATATTTTATAGATATCTGAATTTCTCATGACTTATAGATGTTTTAAATGGCTGTTCATTAGTTAAGAAAAAAAATTGTATTGAAATTGTATAAAAAAAAAGTATTAAAACATTTGCTACAAATTTAAATGTCATGAGGTTTAAACTAATGTCAGTTGAGTTTTTCCTGGTTTATTGTATTAAGGGTGGAAAGATTTGTGGTCTTACACATGTATTCTGTTTTGAACTAAAATCTTTCACAAATTGCTAGATTATAATTATATTTATAGCTTACTATATAAACTTGTATGATTTATAATTATGTTTGTTATTAGACTGTTATGACTATGATGATAAAGAAATCATGCAATATAAGCTAAACTTTTTATGTTTCCAGGAGAACTTTAAACAGCTGATAGATTTGACTGCCAAAGCCAGGGAATCTTACGGAGAAATGGTGGCTGCCATTGAGATAGAAATCAAAGAGTATCCGATGAAGAAACAACAAGCCACTACACCACATGTGTTTGCTCACATGGGCCACTCACGCACACCTTCAGGAGCTAGTGTCCTCTCCTTTACTAGTAGTATCTTATCTGAACCTATCTCAGAGAACTACCCTCACTCTGAGCCAGAGACTGATAGTAAAGGCTATGAAATAGTTAAAGATGATGCATTAATCAAACAGGGATTACCGACTGATTCCTCGGGGTACCAGACACAGATGAGGATAATTCATTCTAATACCAAAGACGATGATGGGAATGAGGCTGACAACGAGGAAGAGGGCGACAGAATCAACAGTCTCTGTGACGAGAATCAGGACGCTTTACCACACATTGATTCTATACATACAAGTGGTGCACACGATCTCAACACAGAAATCCTCTCACAACATTCAGGACGCACGCTGGAAAACTGTGAAGCAATGTCTACTCATTCATCCAGAACGTTAGGTGATGGTAGCTCAACCATTCTCGCAGACTTTGGCGATCGGTCAAAACATGGCACACCAAAAAGTACGGAGAGTCCGAGTAATACGTTACAAAGAGGGAAAGTTGTTGATGAAGAACGGATACAACATTGGGTCGATGAGACAAGTTCTAGGTTAGAGAATTTAGCCTTGGAAGAGGAGAGTTACGAGGATAGTACTGATGAAATGACGGATAGTGACGAGTCAGAGGAAAAATACAATTTTGAAATGCATAATGACGATAGTAAAAAAAAAATAATTGATTGTTCTGCTGGTGAATCAGAAAATAAAAATAACGAAGTGTTGGAAAATTGTAAAAAGTTGTGTGATAGTAAAACTGATATGGAAAAAGTTAGTGAAAAGCTTCTAAAAATAGCTTCCGATAGTTGTGATGGCGAACATGTAAATGCCCAACCAAACAGTTGTGATATTGTAAATAGCTCGGATAATTCAATGGTGGAAATTGATTCTAAAAACTGTTCAGAAAAATCTGATATGGAGGATTCTAATCCCCTTTCTGAAAACTCTAATATGGCTGATTGTACAATGAAAACAGATAAAGCCACCACAGACATGACAGATATTAGTACTTGTGATGCAATACAGTCCTCCGATCAACAAAATGTTATTTCGGATAGTGATACAACCAAAGACCATACTAGAGACACAAACTTAAATAAGAACACAACTGTACCTACAAATGTTGAAATCCACTTTGATTAAATTAAATTCTGCATGTTGTTTGTAGGTTTTAATTATGAATTACCACATTGTCTATCATGTCTATAGATTACCACATTGTCTATCATGTCTATAGATTACCACATTGTCTATCATGTCTATAGATTACCACATTGTCTATCATGTCTATGGATTACCACATTGTCTGTCATGTCTATAGATCATCATGTCTATAGATTACCACATTGTCTATCATGTCTATGGATTACCACATTGTCTATCATGTCTATAGATTACCACATTGTCTATCATGTCTATAGATTACCACATTGTTTATCATGTCTATAGTTTACCACATTGTCTATCATGTCTATAGATTACCACATTGTCTATCATGTCTATGGATTACCACATTGTCTGTCATGTCTATAGATCATCATGTCTATAGATTACCACATTGTCTATCATGTCTATGGATTACCACATTGTCTATCATGTCTATAGATTACCACATTGTCTATCATGTCTATAGATTACCACATTGTCTATCATGTCTATAGATTACCACATTGTCTATCATGTCTATAGATTACCACATTGTCTATCATGTCTATAGATTACCACATTGTCTATGGCGTCTATAGATTACCACATTGTCTATCATGTCTATAGATTACCACATTGTCTATCATGTCTATAGATTACCACATTGTCTATCATGTCTATAGATTACCACATTGTCTATCATGTCTATAGATTACCACATTGTCTATCATGTCTATGGATTACCACATTGTCTGTCATGTCTATAGATCATCATGTCTATAGATTACCACATTGTCTATCATGTCTATGGATTACCACATTGTCTATCATGTCTATAGATTACCACATTGTCTATCATGTCTATAGATTACCACATTGTCTATCATGTCTATAGATTACCACATTGTCTATCATGTCTATGGATTACCACATTGTCTGTCATGTCTATAGATCATCATGTCTATAGATTACCACATTGTCTATCATGTCTATGGATTACCACATTGTCTATCATGTCTATAGATTACCACATTGTCTATCATGTCTATAGATTACCACATTGTCTATCATGTCTATAGATTACCACATTGTCTATCATGTCTATAGATTACCACATTGTCTATCATGTCTATAGATTACCACATTGTCTATGGCGTCTATAGATTACCACATTGTCTATCATGTCTATAGATTACCACATTGTCTATCATGTCTATAGATTACCACATTGTCTATCATGTCTATAGATTACCACATTGTCTATCATGTCTATAGATTACCACATTGTCTATCATGTCTATGGATTACCACATTGTCTGTCATGTCTATAGATCATCATGTCTATAGATTACCACATTGTCTATCATGTCTATGGATTACCACATTGTCTATCATGTCTATAGATTACCACATTGTCTATCATGTCTATAGATTACCACATTGTCTATCATGTCTATAGATTACCACATTGTCTATCATGTCTATAGATTACCACATTGTCTATCATGTCTATAGATTACCACATTGTCTATGGCGTCTATAGATTACCACATTGTCTATCATGTCTATAGATTACCACATTGTCTATCATGTCTATAGATTACCACATTGTCTATCATGTCTATAGATTACCACATAGTCTATCATGTCTATAGATTACCACATTGTCTATCATGTCTATAGATTACCACATTGTCTATCATGTCTATAGATTACCACATAGTCTATCATGTCTATAGATTACCACATTGTCTATCATGTCTATAGATTACCACATTGTCTATCATGTCTATAGATTACCACATTGTCTGTCATGTCTATAGATTACCACATAGTCTATCATGTCTATAGATTACCACATTGTCTATCGTGTCTATAGATTACCACATTGTGTATCATGTCTATAGATTACCACATTGTCTATCATGTCTATAGATGGTACTTGAGTCTGGAGATTACCACATTGTCTATCATGTCTATAGAAGGTACTTGAGTGGAGAACATGATTTATTTATTAGTTGGCTTTAAATTGGTAACTGTCAGTGCTCTAATGTGTGAGATTTATACTGTTTCTGTTGTCTTTGTGTTTGTTGTTAATGGTGCTTTGTACCAATTTGTAGCTGAATCCTACAGTTGGATATTATATTGTACTGTAAAACCACTTGTAGGAAAGGTTTGGGTGCTTACAACCAGGTTGATGTCACATTCTTTTTGAGTATAATCATGATGTTTTACCATATTCTTGCGCTAGACGTTCTTGTTCATATAGAAAATAAGATGTGGTATAATTGCAAATGAGACATCTCACAAGAACCCAAATAACAAACAATGAGCAAAGCTTACACTGCAGTCATCTATCAATGGCATCAAAATGACGAATGTAAAATAATTCAAAGGAGAAAACTAACAGCCTAATTACCTTTCAAACAAATTACAAAAACACAGCAACCACTGAATTACAGGTCCTGACTTTGGGACAGGCACACACATACAGAATGTGGGGGGGTTAAACATGTTAGCAGGATCCCAACCCTCCCCTAAATATAGCCTGAGACAGTGGTGCAACAGTACAAAATATGAATGAACTACAAAAGTCAGTTGAAAAATGCTTTACTCATTAGATGGATACAAAAAGAAACACTTCTAATTTAAACAGAGTTGACGTGGCCGGGAACTTATACATTCCAACAACAAAAAGACATTAAGTACAGATCTGAGAGTACTCAGTTACTGACAGCTAGTTCAAAGCCAATAACAAGTTATACAAAAATCATGCATCTAAGACTAAATTATCAATCAGTACACATCCAACATCTAATGATTTATAGTTTTACGTTTGCCATAAAGGGGCCTTTTATAGTTGTATGGGTTATGCAACTTATGCTCATTGTGGATGGCTGTAGTATGGCATGCCATGTAGTATATATGGTGATCTATAATCGTATAAATCCACACCATTAACTATGTTGATAAGTTTTTCTTTGGCAATCATACTATAAAAAAGAAGATGTGGTATGATTGCCAATGAGACAACTCTCCACAAGAGACCAAAATGACAGGAATTAACAAAACTATAGGTCACCATACGGCCTTCAACAATGACCGAAGCCCATACCCCATAGTCAGCTACAAAAGACCCTGAAATGACAATGTAAAACAATTCATACATGTGAACCTCCCGACGGGAGTACAATAATCCTGTTTTCAGGGGTCTCCTCCCGTCCTCCGGGTTAAGAGAAATTCAAACTAGAAAACTAACGGCCTTATTTATATATTTTTAAAAACAATGAACGAAAAACAAATATGTAACACATAAACAAACGACAACCACTGAATTCAAGGTTACAGGCTCCTGACTCGGGACATGTACAATGTTATTGAAGGAATCTAGTTTTTATTGATCTTCAGATACACTAGGATCTAAATATGTTTCTGTTACAGATAAGACATCAAATTCGTCAGTGAAATTATTTAAAGTCATTTGCAACGAGTGGCTGTTGAAAAATAATGTTTATCCAATTCTTGAACCAACGCATGTATATATCATAAACTTAGTCTTCTGTGCCTGATTGTTAAATTGTTTTCTCATTCGTAAATATAGCTCAACATGCAGACTTCTAATACGTTCAGGTATTTCACATCCATTTTTTTATGGAAATATTCTTTATAAAGCACAAAGGTGTCAGTATTCACCTCAGAAACTTACAAAACCTTTGAATAGACTTATTAAGAAGGGATATAATTACGATACTGTTGTCAAGTCATTAAAGATTGCATATTTTGGCGTTAATATTGAGTCACTGATAAGGTCTTTGCATCGGAACTAAACACATTTATTCTAAAAACAGTTGTTGGCATGACACGGGTTATGTTCTTTTCATATATGTTATGAAGGTATGATACTAAACCCCTAACGGGAAGGATTGTGCCTGATGTTCATATGATGAAATCATAATCTTTCAGTCAGTTTAATTGAAGTCTGGAGCTGGCATGTCAGCTAACTGCTAGTAGTCTGTTGTTATTTATGTATTATTGTCATTTTGTTTATTTTCTTTGGTTACATCTTCTGACATCAGACTCGGACTTCACTTGAACTGAATTTTAATGTGCGTATTGTTATGCGTTTACTTTTCTACATTGGTTAGAGGTATAGGGGGAGGGTTGAGATCTCACAAACATGTTTAACCCCGCCGCATTTTTGCGCCTGTCCCAAGTCAGGATCCTCTGGCCTTTGTTAGTCTTGTATTATTTTAATTTTAGTTTCTTGAATGTGTACAATTTGGAAATTAGTATGGCGTTCATTATCACTGGACTAGTATATATTTGTTTAGGGTCCAGCTGAGGGACGCCTCCGGGTGCGGGAATTTCTCGCTGCATTGAAGACCTGTTGGTGACCCTCTGCTGTTGTTTTTTATTTGGTCGGGTTGTTGTCTCTTTGACACATTCCCCATTTCCATTCTCAATTTTATTCTCTCTGTCTGTTAAGATTTAACAAATATGGAGGCTCATTAAACAAATGGAAGTGTTTAACGACCTTGACTGGCTATACAGCCCTCGCACGGTCAGATCATTAAACTGTTAAATGCCGTGTTATGAAGCCGAAGTTTACCGATTGTCGTTAAAGCTGGGGTCACACATTCACGATTTTTACTGCCGTCCTTGACAGGACCATTCCCGATTAAAATTTGTCAAAAGTCTGATCAAGATCCTGTGAATCGTGGATGGAAATTTTATTTGTATCTTTCGCCAGGTAAAATTCGACCGAGTCTGTCACGACTGCGTCCCGATTCTACCGAATGTAATCCGACAGAGATCAGATAGTGACAATACACAGAACATTGTTAGGAATTCGATCCGATACAGCAGAATCTGTCACGACATAGGCACGATTGTAATCCGACTAGACAAAATCGGCTGAGTTTCCCCGAATGTTACGGGACGCACCTAACTGTCGGGGTGCTTTGCCGAACTATTCGGACCCTTCCCGACCAGTAGGAATCTGTTACGAACTAAAACGACTGCAATCAGACAATAATAGGACATTCCAGATAATTGAGGATACTAATCCGACTTTTTCACTTTTCGTGTCGTATCGCTGTCTGATCTCAAACGGGAGCAATAATCGGCAATGTGTGAACCCCGCATTACAAACAACTAAAAGCATGGTCATTGAGCACTTGTTTAATATGTACAATCAGATAATTGTTAATTTTAATAACAGATCCATGCGTATTGCGATCACCTGATTTTTACGAGGAGGGTTACGCTAAGGTCACTATGCATACTGAAAATATGTCGGCGGATTGCTTTCTGGAAGCAAGCAATTAAAAAAAAGTAATCTTCTAAATGTGGAAAAAAAAAGAATTTTCTACAGAAAATAGTATATGTACATAAGTTATATAATGAAGACTATCCATTTAGTTATAAAAAACATGCATATTTCTTTTTGTGTTTGAGGTTTCATATGACTTTAATTACATATCGAGATGGATTTTATCGATTTCACTAACACAGTGTGGGAACAGAACTGCACGGTTTTCTATTAATTTGGTCATTCGGGAGTCATTTTTATACGAGCGCAAAAAATTTGAAAATTTTTTGGTCGTATATTGGTATCACGTTGGCGTCGTCGTCGTCCCTAGTCGTCGTTGTTGTCGTCGGCGTCCGAAGACTTTTGGTTTTCGCACCATATCACAATGAAAATATGTTGAAAGTTACCTTCAAATCAATTATTTTGGTATTTTCGAAACGTAAACAAATACAGTTTTCGCATGATCCTTTATTCTACAATAGACATTCTCGCATATGATAGTGAAAATGAACTAGCTGGATTCGCACTTTATATACACTGTTATATATATTTGTTTATTTTACACATTACAGGTGTAGTACATTGGCGGCTCCAGGGTTATTCGATTGTTTTTTTTAATTATGTTATCGTTTCATGGTGTTCTGGGGATTGGAACACCACCTTTTCAAAATGAATTATATATCTGCGTGTACAGTACGTGATGGATGTTTGTTACATAAGAAAAAGTAAATTAAATCACATATTTACTGAAACAAAAGACAGTAATTGTTTTATTCTATATTCCGAGACAGTACTTATTATAGAGAAATGTATTTGATGACAATTATTTGCCAAAAACAATCTATATCAAACGATTTTAACATAATTATATACGTAAAAGCACGCGCAGAATGCGCAGTGAATATACTTTTAGCCGCAGGTCAATATGATTACTTATTCAAAATACCATTCATATAGAAAAACCTGTTAATGCGCTATCAATATGGAATAAAATAAATTATTTTACCAGACGGACATTTCTTTTGAAAGTTGAAATATGCCAAAGAATTGTTTACAGCCAATACTAACAACAACACAGACCACATAATCATTATGATATCTGAGAGAAATGATTCGTAACACAAATATTATTCATGTTTTTAGAAACTGTAAATAATTTATAGATTGACCTGTAAATCTATAAACCACAATGTGTTACCTCTAAATATGAAGTTACCATGACAAAGTGATATCCAAGAACTCTTTTGGTAATATTCCAACTATATATAGTACGTGGAATTCTTTGTTAATTCTAGATACTTATAAACTATTTTTACCGATTTAAGACACCCCTCGTACCTATTGCGTCGCTCATGCCTCTAAAGACGAAAAATAGAAAATAAAGTTTTATTCCATCGTTGACACTGCCATATACATATTGACATCTGATTTCACTCCCGCGGTGTTTAGTGGAGTTCGTGCTATTTCTTAATAAGGTCTTTCAACTTTTCTGTGGAAAGACCTATTGTGTTTCTTCTTCTGATTATTATTAAATTTTTTTCTTCTTCCGCCACTTTTTTCTGACGGTGCTTTTTTGTTTCGCAAGATTTTGCTCAGATTTTTCGCGTATGATATCAGACAGTTATTACAATTTTGAAACTGACACTGTTAAGCCGAACACTTCTTATTGTAAGAGTTATCTCCCAAAACACTGTTTTTCTTGTGTACAAATCTCCTTCGCAACCGTTAAAGATTACGACACAATTATTTCACTTCTCGTTATATCCTCAGGATCTCAAAAATAATTTTGAACGAAGCGGTCTAAAAACTCCAGATGAGAGTTATTTCTCCTTCTGTATTTAAAAAATATTTTATAGAATGCTACGCCGATGATACGCAGATTTATTTGTTTTCGAACCTCTTGATAACTGGAAAAACACATCGAATCGAATTGAGGACTGTTTGGCCGATATAAGTTCCTGGATGTGTGTAAACATGCTTAAACTGAACGAGGACAAAACGGAACTGATGCTATTTGCTCCGAAAAACCGATTGAAAGATTTGAAGGATTGCAATCTCACCTTTAAAGGAAACATCATTACAAGTTCTGAGTGTATTAAAAATCTGGGCGTTCATTTTGATAAGACTCTGTCAATGCACCAACAAGTCAGTTCAGTTTCGAGATCATGTTTTTATCAAATACGAAATATAGGCCGCATACGTCCGTACATCAACGAGGATGCATGTAAAACTCTGGTCAATTCGTCGATCATTTCTCGATTGGATTATGGCAATGGTTTACTCTATGGACTACCAGCTTACATGATTCAGAGACTACAAAGGGTTCAGAACACTGCTGCGCGAGTGGTTACAAGAAAAAAGAAATACGAACACATTACTTCGACACTTGAGTCTCTTCACTGGCTGCCTGTGCAATACAGGGTGCAATACAAAATATTATTATATGTATTCAAGTCTGTGAAACATGAAGCGCCATTATATCTTAGTGAACTTGTAAATTTATACAGACCATCAAGATCATTAAGGTCTGAAAACAACTTAACACTCGTAACTCCTATTGTGCGAACCAAAACCTACGGCAATAGAAGATTTGATCAAGCAGCGGCCATCCTTTGGAATGCATTACCAAAAAAAACTTCAAAATGCAAAGTCGGTGCCTGTATTTAAAAAGAACTTAAAAACTCACTTTTTTCGACAAGCATTTTTAATCCCTTAAATTCGTTTCTGTGATACATTGTGCCATAGACGTTAGCCTGCTTTTGATTTATCGAACCTTTCTTTTAACTGGAGATATGTTTCATTTATAATATGTACATTGTATGTTTTTTAGTAGCACACATATTTTTCATTTCAGTAATTATATTTTTACATGGTAATATTCCTTTTCCATCTTTTGAATACGTTTTCAAATTTTTAACTTATATTAGATAATTTGTAATAGCAATCTTACTTTAGACTTTTTTGGCTATTTATTTTACCAACTTTATTCAGTATAATTTTTTACTCGTTTTTTTATTTTGATTCATTGATATATATATTCCACTTTTTTGTAAAAATTTCCACATTATTAATCCTTTTATCTAGAAAAGTTTTAACACTTAAATATTTATTTTGTGGGTTCATGTTTTATATTTTTATCACTGTCTGTGTGTATATTTCGTTTAACATGTGATGTAAAGCGCTTTGAGTAATATTGTTTTAGATTTAGCGCTATAGAAAAATTGTAATAATAATAATAATAATATAGAAACCATATATTTCTGGAATCATCGTTCAATAAGCTATCATTTGACGCTGGAAATTACAGTTTAAACCGAATTTTACTACTTTTACTACTTTCATATCAAAATACATGGTTTTTGGTGGAAAGACCTTCAATTGTTTTAATTATCATTTATAACTGTTGATGTAAATGTCCTTTATTTTTGTGAGTCTTTGTTAACTCCTTGATTTTGATTGTTATTGTCTAGACATGGTCTAATGGTGCTATCCAAACAGTTTGAAAATATCACTACTACTTAAATGTATTTCATTGTATTAAGGAAAGTAAATGAATTCCATCGGTTAAAATGAGATAAGATAATGTATACTATTGACAGCAATTACACATGTGATTTAAGACACACGAACACATACTGTTGACAATCCTAGGACAAGTGATCTGAGTCACATACGCATTTACTCTTGACAGCCTTAACACGTGATCTAAGACAAATAAACACATACTATCCTAAGACATGTTATCCAAGACACATGAGCATATACTCTTGACAGACTTTACACATGTGAGATAAGACACACGAACACATACTGTTGGCAATCCTAGGACAAGTGATCTTAGTCACATACGCATTTACTCTTGACAGCCTTAACACGTGATCTAAGACAAATAAACACATACTATCCTAAGACATGTTATCCAAGACACATGAGCATATACTCTTGACAGACTTTACACATGTGAGATAAGACACACGGACACATACTGTTGACAATCCTAGGACAAGTGATCTAAGTCACATACGCATTTACTCTTGACAGCCTTAACACGTGATCTAAGACAAATAAACACATACTTTCCTAAGACATGTTATCCAAGACACATGAGCATATACTCTTGACAGACTTTACACATGTGAGATAAGACACACGGACACATACTGTTGGCAATCCTAGGACAAGTGATCTAAGTCACATACGCATTTACTCTTGACAGCCTTAACACGTGATCTAAGACAAATAAACACATACTATCCTAAGACATGTTATCCAAGACACATGAGCATATACTCTTGACAGACTTTACACATGTGAGATAAGACACACGGACACATACTGTTGACAATCCTAGGACAAGTGATCTAAGTCACATACGCATTTACTCTTGACAGCCTTAACACGTGATCTAAGACAAATAAACACATACTATCCTAAGACATGTTATCCAAGACACATGAGCATATACTCTTGACAGACTTTACACATGTGAGATAAGACACACGGACACATACTGTTGGCAATCCTAGGACATGTGATATAAGTCACATACGCATTTACTCTTCAGAGCCTTAACACGTGATCTAAGACACATAATCACATACTATCCTAAGACATGTTATCAAAGACACATGAGCATATACTCTTGACAGCCATTCCACATGTGATATAAGACACACGAACACAACTATTGACAATCCTAGAACAAGCCATATAAGACATATACGGATATGTTTTTGACAGCCTTTACACATGGGATATAAGATACATGATCATATGGTCTTGACAGCCTTTACACATGTGATATAAGACATATACGCATATGTTCTTGACAGCCTTTACACATGTGATATAAAACACATATGTATAGGCTCTTGACAGCATTTGCACATCTAATAAAAGAAACATACGCATATGCCCGTGACAGCCTTAACACATGTGATTTATGACACATACGCATATGCTCATGACAGTCTTTACACATGTGATATAAAACACATACGCATATGCTCTTGACAGACATTACGCATATGATATAAGACACACGAATACATACTATTGACAATCATAGGACATGTGATCTAAAACACATACGCAGTAACTCTTGACAGCATTTACACATGTGATTTAAGACAAATGAGAACTTATTGTTGACAACCCTAGGACATGTTCTAAGAAACACGATCATACGCTCTTCACAGCCTTTATACATGTGCTATAAGACATATACGCATATGCTCTTGACAGCAATTACGCATATGATATAAGACACACGAATACATACTATTGACAATCCAAAGACATGTGATCTAAGACACATACGCAGTTACTCTTGACAGCATTTACACATGTGATTTAAGACAAATGAGAACATATTGTTGACAATCCTAGTACATGTTCTAAGACACACGATTATATGCTCTTGACAGCCTTTACACATGTTATATAAAACACATATGCATATGTTTTTGACAGCATTTGCACATCTAATAAAAGAAACATACGGCATAAGATTATGCTCTTGACAGCCTTAAGACATTTGATTTATGACACATACGCATATGCTCTTGACAGCCTTTACACATTTGACATAAGACATATACATATGCTCGTGATAGTCTTTTTAAATGTGATTTATGACACATACTTATATGCTCTTAACTGCATTTACAAATGTGATTTGTGACACATTCGCATATGCTCTTAACAGCATTTACACATGTGATTCATGACACATACGCATATGATCTTGACAGCCTTTTCACATATGATATAAGACACATATGCATATGCTCTTGACAGCCTTTATACATATGATATAAGACATATACACATATTGCGTCTAACAGCCTTAACACAATTGATATTAGACACATACGCATATGCTTTTGACAGCATTTACACATGTAATATAAGACACATACGCATATGCTCTCGACAGCATTTACACAGGTAATATAAGACACCTACGCATATGCTCTTGACAGCCTTTACATATGTAATATAAGACACATGAGCATATGCTCTTGACAGCCTTAACACATGTAATATAAGACACATGAGCATATGCTCTTGAAAGCCTTAACACATGTGATATAAGACATATACGCATTATGCTCTTGATAGCATTTACACATGTGATATAAGACACCTACGCATATGCTCTTGACAACCTTTACACATGTGATATAAGACACATGAACACATACTCTTTTCAGGCTTCACACATGTTACGGTGCTTCTGAATCAGGGGTTATATCAATTGAACAAGAGTTTTCGACAGCGATGTACGCACATCAACATTGGTTACGAGTTACGTGACAAAGAAAAAACTGTTAAAGTGTTAACGGGTAATCGTTCCACCTCACAGAAATACCATTGAAAATTTGCTGTAATCAATGTCATTATATCTGTACATGTTGGAACAAATAGTATGCACTATTTATTCCGTTAGGAACATAATATAAGATTTAATCTTGTGGAAATGGTAGTCCAGAATATTTTTTCATTTTGGAACTTTGATTATGAAGGAACTTCTATTTCGTGACAGAAGGAATTTTTAGAAGTTGAACTGCAAAGGGTTAGTGTTTTTTTTTATATTAAAATGTTAGAAATATACTCAGTTCAAGTTGTGTGGAAATTAAAATCATAAGAACATTATGGACCGTTCCACGTTTTAGCGTGTAATAGAAGCCGAGGTCGTACATAATTTAAAGGAATTTCGAAATGTTCACGATAATTTGATACATTAAAAAGTTTAGCTTCATTTAGAGTAACACGAAGCTATCTAGTTTTAACGGTCCAACATAACTGTCATTTAGAGTAACAAGAAGCTATCTAGTTTTAACGGTCCAACAGCTTCATTTAGAGTAACAAGAAGCTATCTAGTTTTAACGGTCCAACATAATTGTCATTTAGAGTAACGCAAAGCTATCTAGTTTTATCGGTCAAACAGCTTCATTCAGAGTAACAAGAAGCTATCTAGTTTTAACGGTCCAACAGGCTCATTTAGAGTAACAAAAAGCTATCTAGTTTTATCGGTCCAACAGCTTCATTCAGAGTAACAAGAAGCTATCTAGTTTTAACAGTCCAATAGCTTCATTTAGAGAACAAGAAGCTATCTAGTTTTAACGGTCAAACATAATTGTCATTTAGAGTATCAAGAAGCTTTCTAGTTTTAACGGTCCAACAGCTTCATTTAGAGTAACAAGAAGCTATTTAGTTTTAACGGTCCAACAGCTTCATTTAAAGTAACAAAAGCTATCTAGTTTTAACGGTCCAACAGGCTCGTTTAGAGTAACAAGAAGCTATCTAGTTTTAACAGTCCAACAGCTTCATTTAGAGTAACAAGAAGCTATCTAGTTTTAACGGTGCAACAGCTTCATTTAGAGTAACAAGAAGCTATCTAGTTTTAACGGTCCAACATAATTGTCATTTACAGTAACAAAAGCTATCTAGTTTTAACAGTCCAACAGCTTCATTTAGAGTAACAAGAAGCTATCTAGTTTTAACGGTCCAACATAATTGTCATTTACAGTAACAAAAGCTATCTAGTTTTAACAGTCCAACAGCTTCATTTAGAGTAACAAGAAGCTATCTAGTTTTAACGGTACAACAGCTTCATTTAGAGTAACAAGAAGCTATCTAGTTTTAACGGTCCAACAGGCTCATTTAGAGTAACAAGAAGCTATCTAGTTTTAACAGTCCAACAGCTTCATTTAGAGTAACAAGAAGCTATCTAGTTTTAACAATCCAACAGCTTCATTTAGAGTAACAAGAAGCTATCTACTTTTAACGGTCCAACAGATTCATTTAGCGTAACAAAAGCTATCTAGTTTTAACGTTCCAACATAATTGTCATTCTCTAAGCAACCTCATTCAAGTGTAGATGAATATAAAATCAGATGCGGCTCCAGGAGTTTTAGATGAATATCAAATCGGATGCGGTTCGATGATTTTTAGATGAATATCAAATCGAATGCGGCTCCATGATTTTTAGATGAATATCAAATCGGATGCGGCTCCAGGATTTTTAGATGAATATTAAATCGGATGCGGCTCAAGAATTTTGAAAAAAAGGAAGCTAACATTCTAAGTAAATACTTTTGACATTAATTGTCTGCGTTTACCATATATAAAGCTCATTATACGGGGCGTGCTCCCTCCGTTTACCATATATAAAGCTCCTTATACGGGGCGTGCTCCCTCCTGTCTCCATACGTTAACCGTATATATAAAGCTCCTTATACGGGGCGTGCTCCCTCCTGTCTCCATACGTTTACCGTATATATAAAGCTCCTTATACGGGGCGTGCTCCCTCCTGTCTCCATACGTTAACCGTATATATAAAGCTCCTTATACGGGGCGTGCTCCCTCCTGTCTCCATACGTTAACCGTATATATAAAGCTCCTTATACGGGGCGTGCTCCCTCCTGTCTCCATACGTTAACCGTATATAAAGCTCCTTACACGAGGGTCTGAATGGAGGGGGGGGGGTGTCTGTTATTCTGTAAACATTTAATTTTCACCCCTTTTTTCTCTAATCTTCAAAAAATAAGTCTATTCTTTAAAAGTGATTTTTTACGCATTATTCTCTAATTTTTTCCCCAATTTTCTTTAATCTTTAAAAGAAAGTAAAAAAACATTCTTTTAAATGAATGAGAACGGTGATTTCCAAACAACAGCAAGGCTTTCATTTGTTTCTCAACAATGACGTGTTGATGTGTATTGTTCTGCATGATTAAAGTGCTAGTTCCTTGAAGTAACAAGTCCAAATTCTCATCAGTTCTTTCCAGTGATTTTGACTACTTATAAGAAGATGTGGTGTAATTGCCAATGAGACAACTCTTCAAAGAGACCAAATGACACATAAATTAACAACTATAGGTCACTTTACGGCATTTAACAATGAATAAAAGCCAACCGCATAGTCAGCTATAAACAGGGCCGGATTCAGGTTTTTTGAAAGAGGGTCGTAGTTTGTAAAGATCGCCGAGCGGAGCGAGTCTAAATTTTGTTTTGGCCCCTTTTTAGGACTAAAAACATTAAATAAGTGAAATATGCACTTTTTAAACGGTTCCTGGTGTGGGCATGCATATTTTGTAGTTGCTGGTAAGGTGTAAGGGTTGGACATTTTAGATGCTGTATCTCCTTTTGGATCCAAGAGCTATGTACTGAAACATTTAATGTGTGATTTGTCAGTAAAACATAGGCATGGAAAATTCTCGCACGTTTGTTGTAAGTTAAGTTAGAATAACCTCACAGAGTTCTTGTTGTTAACAAGATATACGCTGGGCTATTCGATTGAATTTGAAATACGACCGACACGAGTTAAGAAAGACAAACAAGCAATTTTTATCCAAATGTTTGGTTGATATGTTTCACCCAACAACATTAAGGGAAATAAAGGGTTCCAAATCAATCAAAGGCTAAGAATGAGTCTGAAATGACAACGAATTTATAAATGCCGGCCGACAAATGAAGACATAAAGGCCACACCCAGCAGGCAGGTTGCAGTCTGGTCTTGAAAAAGTATTCCATATATCAGTTCGGCGAAACAGACATTCCGGTCAGACATGAAAACCCCTGCCACAAAAAAATATGCCCGCTTTTATTCATCATGTTCATTTAATGCTAAATAATTCTGTTGGGAATTTTCGTTTCTAATAGTAAAAAAGTGGACAAGATTTTTGTTTTGCGTCTAGAATTTTTGTTTAAGGCAAAAATCAGAGTTAATTTTTTTTTCTCTCAAATATCTAAGACTGTCTCCTCAAATCAAATGGTTCGTACTTACGACTTTAAATCTATATAGAGCTTATGCTGACTGGGGATCATTATTCAGCTATATTATTTTAAAATAGGCTGGGGCGTTTGGGGTTAAACATGTTTCCGTAGTTAGATACTATTGCTGTGGAACTTTTTTTTCATGAGAGTGTAATAGTCTATAGAGCATTACTTTCTGTTTGGTGGAATAGTAAATAGAAGTCAATATGTTCTTGCTAAATCCTGTGTCGCTTTGAAGGTGTCACGATTGTCATCCTCAGCCTACGCAATGTGTTACTGTAATTTGAATTTCAAAATGACTGAGAGACGTTTTATTCGCCCTCTACGCCCCCCTCTGGATCCGCCACTGAATTAAAAGTCCGAGTTGAAGTATCGGAAACCAGTTCACATTGACTGAATCCTATAGTCTGTTATCACGAAACCAAAAAAGGTTTACCAAGTTTGTTTTCACTTTAATCACATTTTTACAATGCTAATTTTGATAATTTCCTTTAAATTTTAAGAAGGGAATATTCTGTTAACAGTTAATTTTTAGCGTTTTCTTTTATTAATCATTCAATATTCATTATACTTTTAGACCACGCATTTCTCTAATCTTTATTTTTTTTGCCCGTTATTCTCTTATCTTCATTTTTTAAGGGCATTATTCTCTAATCATTTAACCCCATCCAAACCCTCTTATACGGGGCGTGCTCCCTCCTGTCTCAATAGACCACTTTCGAGTTCATCCGTCACCGGAAAAAAATCGTCAATTATACGCGCCTTTATGGCGTCATTTACCAGATAGAGGGGGTCGCCTGTATCCCTGCACTATTTACGTTCATCAAGCGTCTTAGTGATCGTCATTGTGCAGGATAAACTAGAAATAATGGATGTTCTGTAGGTACTTAATGACAATTCCCTAACGACAGCAATGCTGATTGTCAATTTTGAGAATTCAATTTGCCGAATAATTCGTACAATATAGAATTATAGTTTTCCAACCACTCGCTCAACATTGGAATGGAAGTGACGACGCCCCTAAACGCACAAATGACGTTCCCTAAAACCAGAGTTTTTGACGGAAATGCATCGAACTCGAAAGTTGTCTATACGTTTACTGTATATAAAGCTCCTTATACGGGGCGTGCTCCCTCCGTTTACCATATATAATTCTCCTTATACGGGCGTGCTCCCACCGTTTACAATATATAATTCTCCTTATACGGGGCGTGCTCCCACCGTTTACAATATATAAAGCTCCTTATACGGGGCGTGCTCCCTCCTGTCTCCATACGTTTACCGTATATATAAAGCTCCTTATACGGGGCGTGCTCCCTCCTGTCTCCATACGTTTACCATATATATAAAGCTCCTTATACGGGGCGTGCTCCCTCCTGTCTCCATACGTTTACCGTATATATAAAGCTCCTTATACGGGGCGTGCTCCCTCCTGTCTCCATACGTTTACCATATATATAAAGCTCCTTATACGGGGCGTGCTCCCTCCTGTCTCCATACGTTTACCATATATATATAAAGCTCCTTATACGGGGCGTGCTCCCTCCTGTCTCTATACAGAAAATCATCCCTGGAAATGCAAAGGCTATTTATAAATTTATAAATGTAGCTGTACAGTGGAGCGTAGGGGACTATAATCCAAGTAAACAAGTTTTAATCTGTAACGTTTATATTTATGACGTCATTAGAATAGTGATACTTATGACGTCAAAGTGTTTAAATAACGTCGAAATTGGAATGAAACAGGTACTTGTCAACATGCGAACGTTATGAAAAATGATCGGCAGTAAAATGAACATTGCAAAGTGAAAAATGGTTCGATTTACAAAAGGAAAACTGTTTTGGATATAAGAATACCATGTTGTCAATCCACAAAGTGTGTTAAGTGACAAATGTTTATGATGCGCGGCATGTGTTCATTAAAAATATCTGATGGAGTGTAACTGGCGGAAACAGTCACCAAAGAGTAGGTAGGGCAGTTTGATCTTGTTTTCTTTTTGCACATTCTGCATAGTTTTCTTTTTGAACCTACAAAAATATCAAAATAGTATTCATACCACATGAAACGTTTTGAAATAATTGCATTGCAATGAAAATAATTTTGCCGTCGTGGATTTTGATAAAGCCGTTATGATCTACTTAACGTATGTATCCCTTTTTTTATATACCAAGCCCAATAATGTTTATTTTAATGTTCTTTTACGACATTATACAATTATGTTGTAAATGAATCTCAAGTCCAACAACACACCTTGCCAGAAGTATACATAGTGTTTTCCTGTCATTTGTAGGGGTATTGCTGACATTGATGGCTGCCCTCTTTCAATGGTTGGGTTTTTGCATTCCCCTATCAATTTTTGCAAACACTCGTTTTGAAAACTTTCGACGATTCGGTCTGATTACTTGTTTGTATATGAGGTATGCATTGGCTGGAAAAAAAATCACTGAAATATGTTTATGTGTATCGTAAAACAATACTTGATTTACTCCCCCCAACCCACACACCCAAATAGAAAGATAAGAAGATATGCTATACATTATATATATAAATATATATATTAATCAGTTACTATACGTTTATATATGAATAAAAAGTTGAAATAAAACTGTCGGGACTATTTTTTAATTTCTATTATCAGTGTTCATATTTATTATGATCAACTAAAAAATATTGATTCAGAATGGACTGAGAATGAGATAATTCTATGGAACGCCATGACTACCTTATGTTAATGATCAGCATAATATGCAGTGCTCACAACACTACGTTTAGTAAAGCTTTATTACATGGATCTGACCCCTAAGTTATAAAGACTGCTAAGGATTTTATTGAATTGGGGTCAAAGGTCATTCATAAAAAATAGAAAAAAACCCAACTTTTGTAGTATTATTGTCTTATTTGAAGCAGCTGGTAAGATAGCTAATTTAAATTTTACCTTACACGATACTATGATAACGTCTCTCTGATTGTTAGTTGCATATCGTTCATGGTTTTGCGATAATTGACGTCATTTTGACGTTTTCACTTTGCTATAGGTAAAACGGTACTTTCTACAAAAACGACGTATAATAACAAATATTTGAACTGAAATGTGTTAATATTTACAATAATTGATGGTGTGCCATGCAAAAAAAAAAAAAATATGATGAAATATTTGTAAGTTGGACGAGTAAAAGGGACAGAAAACAACGCAAAAAAGAGAGTAAAAAGTAGACGTCTTTGTCACATCAACAGTGACAATAGTCTCTTTTTTAACAGCCTACAAACCGTGTCAAAATCAGAAATCACTATCTTAAGTGTTTAATACAACCACAAGCAAAGTTAAAGAGGATATATGAATCACATTTTAAATCCGTCCGTCCGTCAGTCCCCGCTTGTTTGCGGCCCGTTGTTTTTACGAACAATGTTAGATACTATATCCGGAATATTAACATCATCGGTTCTTGATATATTACCAATACCCATGATATCATCATTAAGACCGAAAGGGTAGACTGTCTGTAATTTAAAAAAAAAGTTGAACTCAACTATTTTCCGTGATCGTGCAAATGTCGAATGAGATTCACCATGCTGCTTATTTATTACTTCTTCATGTACTGTTAAACATTTGGTAGGATGATTGTGCGTCTTTATTTGATAATAGATGATACTTTTGAATTTATTGTGTCTTTTAAAACGGTACAGGTTTAGATAAATATCGTCCAGTTTTACATACGTAGTGAAAACCGCAACACGGTTTGTTTCATATAAGTAAATAAATTAAACTGTTTGTTTTTCAGGTTATGTCAGGGATAGGGTAAGGGTTAGGGTTAGGTCAAAATCTAAAGAAAATGTGCGATCATTAAATGTTGTCCTTACCGTATTGTTGGTGGGACGACCGGGACATATAAGTCATTTTTTTGACATGACACCCATCGATAGAATGGTTGTTAAAATGTAAGCGGTAGTATTTTTTTAAGATAAGCGATTTTGAGGATTGGGACGTGTAGCTTCCTTTTGCAGTCTTTCGGGTTTCACAGCAGACCTCAATACTATAAGTATCATTACAATATTCTTTTAGTTCCTAAGTTTTACCTTTAGCATTCCAAATACGCACCAAAAACTTAAATATTAACCCACATACTATCCTACTGCCTTTCGATACATTTATTTTTGGCATTGCACAAGTCATGTCTTCTTTGACTGTCCATGATGTTAAATAGTAAATCCCTTGGATGAACTTTAGTTGATTTTAGTCTCTGATGTATGAATTTTTTTTTATCATTTATCATTTTGGCTTTTAACTAGCTATCAGTAGCTGTGCACTCTCAAATCGTACCTTTTTTGTTAATTGACCTGTTCACACTATTTGTAATCCTGTTTTGTAATTTAATATTAACTTATGTCTGGTATTTATATCAGCTTTGATAAGTTTTTGGAATTATTATAATTTTTCACTTCTTCGTACTATAAACATAAAACATAACTCCTTTCTCCTTTACCTGTACATGAAAGAACACGAAGTGTTATCCATCACAAATTCTATATCTTATTGTTGATATTCACCCCACAAGTACCACGTTTTAGAATAATCAGCTGAGCGTAAGCGAGGGATAAAATTAACGAATATCACGGCCCAGGCCATGTGTAAATTTCCAATAATCTATGGCTTCCATGAATTATTTCGATTCTAATAAGACAAATACGATCATTAAAAAACCTGAAGCGAGGGTGGTTAAAGCTGTGTGTGTGGCTGTTCTTTTTTACTCCCTGTTGGACTAGGCTCAAACATTCTAAGAAATCCGTAGCTTGCATGGATTATTCCGTGAACAACCGCTAAAATAAAAATGTGTTTCATTCATAAAACCAACAATTGTTTTTTTTGATTTACATGTTTTTCTCGTAAGCTACCGTCAAATCCAAAGTTGACATTTCGTAACTAAGGAGCCGCTATGTTGACTTGCTGAAATCAGGAAATATGCGTATAATGCAAAAGAATAGAAAATCAAATAAAACCTACCCTGATAATCAATTTTAATACAATAGTAAACAACATTTCATTGGTTCACGTAACAGAAAAATTTCAACTACATTTGTATGACGTCATGTTTTGAAATGACTTAAATGTGCCAAAAACATTAATAGACTTTCGCAGAGTTTGATTTGATTTTTATTTTGTTGGTTTCTCCGAGGTTTTGTGCATAACTTCTTTTTGTTATGCATCCGAATAAGAATTAAAGTGATTTTTTCTTACTTTAATTGCAATTTTTAAAACAATAAAATCGGCAAAAAGTAAAAACACAAAAATACTGAACTCCGAGGAAAATTCAAAAAGGAAAATCCAAAATCAATAGGCAAAATCAAAAGTCCAAACACATCAAACGAATGGATAACAACTGTCATATTCCTGACTTGGTACAGGCATTTTCTAATGTGCAAAATGGTGGATTGAACCTGGTTTTATAGCTAGCTAAACCTCTCACTTGTATGACAGTCGCATCAAATTCCATTACATTGTCAACGATGCATGAAAAAAACAAATCAACAAAGGGTTTGCAAATAGGTTTCAATACATGTGGATTTACGTGGGAAGTATATCGTAACAGCCATTTTTATGTAAACCACGGAGTCTGCGCTAAGTATAGATATATCGAGAATTTTATCACAGTGTTGTTTACAAAGCGAAAGAAGCACGTCATATTTGAATAACGAGTTATTCTTTGAACTATCTGTTTTTGTTGCTTTTACCTAAGTTAGAATGTAATAATGAAATTCAGTAATTAACAAATCAATGTTCGTTTGAACACCAGCTGTTAATAAGAGCCCTGTATAGAAATGTAAAGTGAATACCAAAAAACACTAATATCAGACTCAATGTAGATACCAAGAGAAACCTGTAAAAAACGTAATGTGGATGGAAAGAAAATCCCATAAAAAAACATGCATAAAGACTAATGTAGATATATAGAAAAAAAAAATTGAAAAAAGACGCAATGTAAATTCAAAGAACACACACAGTGAAAAGACGTACTTTAATTGAAAAGAAAAACCCTGCAAAAAATGTAATGTAGATACCACGAGTCATATGAAGATATCACGAGTCATATGAAGATACCACGAGTCATATGTACTGTTAGTTTTATTTTCTGCGAAGTTTCATTGAAGTCTTTTTCATTCCATCCTTGCCTTTCCAACTGTTCCACATCATAGATGTCCATGAATTCGTTCCTGGTATCCATAAACCATTAAGATTGACCCAGGTACAGGATTTATACCACCACGCTCCCTTTCGGCCACTTGCACAGCTACTACGTATACCTTTATCTTTTGTACTGAATACGGCGTTATTGTTGTATGTAAATCCCGATGAATCACCTAGAAAAGTTAAATAAGTTTTAAATATTCATGTCAATAATCATATCAATACTACATATTACACATATGCACCTTTGCATTCTTATAGTTTGGCATTGTAAAAGTGGTAATAATCATATCGATACTACATATTACATATATACACCTTTGTTTTCCTATAGTTTGGCATTGTAAAAGTGGTAATAATCATATCGATACTACATATTACACATATACACCTCTGCATTCTTATAGTTTGTCATTGTAAAAGTGATAATAATCATATCGATACTACATATTACTCACATACACCTTTGCATTCCTATAGTTTGGCATTGTAAAAGTGGTAATTATCATATCGATACTACATATTACATATATACACCTTTGCATTCTTATAGTTTGTCATTGTAAAAGTGGTAATTATCATATCGATACTACATATTACACATATACACCTTTGCATTCCTATAGTTTGGCATTGTAAAAGTGGTAATTATCATATCGATACTAGATATTACATATATACACCTTTGCATTCCTATAGTTTGGCATTGTAAAAGTGGTAATAATCATATCGATACTACATATTACACATATACACCTTTGCATTCTTATAGTTTGGCATTGTTAAAGTGATAATAATCATATCGATACTAGATATTACATATATACACCTTTGCATTCTTATAGTTTGGCATTGTAAAAGTGATAATAATCATATCGATACTAGATATTACATATATACACCTTTGCATTCTTATAGTTTAGCATTGTAAAAGTGATAATAATCATATCGATACTACATATTACACATATACACCTTTGCATTCTTATAGTTTGGCATTGTAAAAGTGGTAACAATCATATCGATACTACATATTACACATAAACACCTTTGCATTCTTATAGTTTGGCATTGTAAAAGTGGTAATTATCATATCGATACTACATATTACATATATACACCTTTGCATTCTTATAGTTTGGCATCGTAAAAGTGGTAATAATCATATCGATACTACATATTACATATATACACCTGTGCATTCTTATAGTTTGGCATCGTAAAAGTGGTAATAATGATATCCATACTACATATTACATATATACACCTTTGCGGTCTTATAGTTTGGCATTGTAAAAGTTGTAATTATCATATCGATACTACATATTACATATATACACCTTTGCATTCTTATAGTTTGGCATCGTAAAAGTGGTAATAATCATATCGATACTACATATTACATATATACACCTTTGCAGTCTTATAGTTTGGCATTGTTAAGTGGTAATAATCATATCGATACTACATACTACACATATACACCTTTGCAGTCTTATAGTTTGGCATTGTTAAGTGGTAATAATCATATCGATACTACATATTACACATATACACCTTTGCATTCTTATAGTTTGGCATTGTAAAAGTGGTAATAATCATATCGATACTACATATTACACATATACACCTTTGCATTCTTATAGTTTGGCATTGTAAAAGTGATAATAATCATATCGATACTGCATATTACACATATACACCTTTGCATTCTTATAGTTTGGCATGGTAAAAGTGGTAATAATCATATCGATACTACATATTACATATATACACCTTTGCATTCTTATAGTTTGGCATTGTAAAAGTGGTAATAATCATATCGATACTACATATTACATATATACACCTTTGCAGTCTTATAGTTTGGCATTGTTAAGTGGTAATAATCATATCGATACTACATATTACACATATACACCTTTGCATTCTGTTTGGCATTGTAAAAGTGGTAATAGTCATATCGATACTACATATTACATATATACACCTTTGCATTCTTATAGTTTGGCATTGTAAAAGGGGTAATAATCATAGCGATACTACATATTAAACATATACACCTTTGCATTCTTTTAGTTTGGCATTGAAAAAGTGGTAATAATCATATCGATACTACATATTACATATATACACCTTTGCATTCTTATAGTTTGGCATCGTAAAAGTGGTAATAATCATATCGATACTACATATTACATGCATACACCTTTGCATTCTTTTAGTTTGGCATTGTAAAAGTGATAATAATCATATCGATACTACATATTACACATATACACCTTTGCATTCTTATAGTTTGGCATCGTAAAAGTGGTAATAATCATATCGATACTACATATTACATATATACACCTTTGCATTCTTATAGTTTGGCATTGAAAAAGTGGTAATAATCATATCGATACTACATATTACACATATACACCTTTGTATTTCTTCTAGTTTGGCATTGTAAAAGTGGTAATAGTCATATCGATACTACATATTACATATACACACCTTTGCATTCTTCTAGTTTGGCATTGTAAAAGTGGTAATAGTCATATCGATACTACATATTACATATATACACCTTTGCATTCTTATAGTTTGGCATTGTAAAAGTGGCAATAGTCATATCGATACTACATATTACACATATACACCTTTGTATTTCTTCAGTTTGGCATTGTAAAAGTGGTAATAATCATATCGATACTAGATATTACATATATACAGCTTTGCATTCTTATAGTTTGGCATCGTAAAAGTGGTAATAATCATATCGATACTACATATTAAACATATACACCTTTGCATTCTTATAGTTTGGCATTGTAAAAGTGGTAATAATCATATCGATACTACATATTATACATATACACCTTTGCATTCTTATAGTTTGGCATTGTAAAAGTGGTAATAATCATATCGATACTACATATTACATATATACACCTTTGCATTCTTTTAGTTTGGCATTGTAAAAGTGGTAATAATCATATCGATACTACATATTACACATATACACCTTTGCATTCTTATAGTTTGGCATTGTAAAAGTGGTAACAATCATATCGATACTACATATTACACATAAACACCTTTGCATTCTTATAGTTTGGCATTGTAAAAGTGGTAATTATCATATCGATACTACATATTACATATATACACCTTTGCATTCTTATAGTTTGGCATCGTAAAAGTGGTAATAATCATATCGATACTACATATTACATATATACACCTGTGCATTCTTATAGTTTGGCATCGTAAAAGTGGTAATAATGATATCCATACTACATATTACATATATACACCTTTGCGGTCTTATAGTTTGGCATTGTAAAAGTTGTAATTATCATATCGATACTACATATTACATATATACACCTTTGCATTCTTATAGTTTGGCATCGTAAAAGTGGTAATAATCATATCGATACTACATATTACATATATACACCTTTGCAGTCTTATAGTTTGGCATTGTTAAGTGGTAATAATCATATCGATACTACATATTACACATATACACCTTTGCATTTTTATAGTTTGGCATTGTAAAAGTGGTAATAATCATATCGATACTACATATTACACATATACACCTTTGCATTCTTATAGTTTGGCATTGTAAAAGTGATAATAATCATATCGATACTGCATATTACACATATACACCTTTGCATTCTTATAGTTTGGCATTGTAAAAGTGGTAATAATCATATCGATACTACATATTACATCTATACACCTTTGCATTCTTATAGTTTGGCATTGTAAAAGTGGTAATAATCATATCGATACTACATATTACATATATACACCTTTGCAGTCTTATAGTTTGGCATTGTTAAGTGGTAATAATCATATCGATACTACATATTACACATATACACCTTTGCATTCTGTTTGGCATTGTAAAAGTGGTAATAGTCATATCGATACTACATATTACATATATACACCTTTGCATTCTTATAGTTTGGCATTGTAAAAGGGGTAATAATCATAGCGATACTACATATTAAACATATACACCTTTGCATTCTTTTAGTTTGGCATTGAAAAAGTGGTAATAATCATATCGATACTACATATTACATATATACACTTTTGCATTCTTATAGTTTGGCATTGAGAAAGTGGTAATAATCATATCGATACTACATATTACACATATACACCTTTGCATTCGTATAGTTTGGCATTGTAAAAGTGGCAATAGTCATATCGATACTACATATTACACATATACACCTTTGTATTTCTTCTAGTTTGGCATTGTAAAAGTGGTAATAGTCATATCGATACTACATATAACATATACACACCTTTGCATTCTTCTAGTTTGGCATTGTAAAAGTGGTAATAGTCATATCGATACTACATATTACATATATACACCTTTGCATTCTTATAGTTTGGCATTGTAAAAGTGGCAATAGTCATATCGATACTACATATTACACATATACACCTTTGTATTTCTTCAGTTTGGCATTGTAAAAGTGGTAATAATCATATCGATACTAGATATTACATATAAACACCTTTGCATTCTTATAGTTTGGCATCGTAAAAGTGGTAATAATCATATCGATACTACATATTACATACATACACCTTTGCATTCTTTTAGTTTGGCATTGTAAAAGTGATAATAATCATATCGATACTACATATTACACATATACACCTTTGCAGTCTTATAGTTTGGCATCGTAAAAGTGGTAATAATCATATCGATACTACATATTACATATGTACACCTTTGCATTCTTATAGTTTGGCATTGAGAAAGTGGTAATAATCATATCGATACTACATATTACACATATACACCTTTGCATTCGTATAGTTTGGCATTGTAAAAGTGGCAATAGTCATATCGATACTACATATTACACATATACACCTTTGTATTTCTTCTAGTTTGGCATTGTAAAAGTGGTAATAGTCATATCGATACTACATATTACATATACACACCTTTGCATTCTTCTAGTTTGGCATTGTAAAAGTGGTAATAGTCATATCGATACTACATATTACATATATACACCTTTGCATTCTTATAGTTTGGCATTGTAAAAGGGGTAATAATCATAGCGATACTACATATTACACATATACACCTTTGCATTCTTATAATTTGGCATTGTAAAAGTGGTAATAATCATATCGATACTACATATTACATATATACACCTTTGCATTCTTTTAGTTTGGCATTGTACAAGTGATAATAATCATATCGATACTACATATTACACATATACACCTTTGCATTCTTATAGTTTGGCATTGTAAAAGTGGTAATAATCATTTCGATACTACATATTACATATATACACCTTTGCATTCTTATAGTTTGGCATTGTAAAAGTGGCAATAGTCATATCGATACTACATATTACACATATACACCTTTGTATTTCTTCAGTTTGGCATTGTAAAAGGGGTAATAATCATAGCGATACTACATATTACACATATACACCTTTGCATTCTTATAGTTTGGCATTGTAAAAGTGGTAATGATCATATTGATACTGCATATTAAATATATACACTGTTGCATTCTTATAGTTTGGCATTGTAAAAGTGATAATAATCATATCGATACTACATATTACATATATACACCTTTGCATTCTTATAGTTTGGCATTGTAAAAGGGGTAATAATCATAGCGATACTACATATTACACATATACACCTTTGCATTCTTATAGTTTGGCATTGTAAAAGTGGTAATAATCTTATCGATACTACATATTAAACATATACACCTTTGCATTCTTATAGTTTGGCATTGAAAAAGTGGTAATAATCATATCGATACTACATATTACATATATACACCTTTGCATTCTTATAGTTTGGCATCGTAAAAGTGGTAATAATCATATCGATACTACATATTACATACATACACCTTTGCATTCTTTTAGTTTGGCATTGTAAAAGTGATAATAATCATATCGATACTACATATTACACATATACACCTTTGCATTCTTATAGTTTGGCATCGTAAAAGTGGTAATAATCATATCGATACTACATATTACATATATACACCTTTGCATTCTTATAGTTTGGCATTGAGAAAGTGGTAATAATCATATCGATACTACATATTACACATATACACCTTTGCATTCGTATAGTTTGGCATTGTAAAAGTGGCAATAGTCATATCGATACTACATATTACACATATACACCTTTGTATTTCTTCAGTTTGGCATTGTAAAAGTGGTAATAATCTTATCGATACTACATATTAAATATATACACCTTTGCATTCTTATAGTTTGGCATTGAAAAAGTGGTAATAATCATATCGATACTACATATTACATATATACACCTTTGCATTCTTATATGTTGGCATCGTAAAAGTGGTAATAATCATATCGATACTACATATTACATACATACACCTTTGCATTCTTTTAGTTTGGCATTGTAAAAGTGATAATAATCATATCGATACTACATATTACACATATACACCTTTGCATTCTTATAGTTTGGCATCGTAAAAGTGGTAATAATCATATCGATACTACATATTACATATATACACCTTTGCATTCTTATAGTTTGGCATTGAGAAAGTGGTAATAATCATATCGATACTACATATTACACATATACACCTTTGCATTCGTATAGTTTGGCATTGTAAAAGTGGCAATAGTCATATCGATACTACATATTACACATATACACCTTTGTATTTCTTCAGTTTGGCATTGTTAAAGGGGTAATAATCATAGCGATACTACATATTACACATAGACACCTTTGCATTCTTATAATTTGGCATTGTAAAAGTGGTAATAATCATATCGATACTACATATTACATATATACACCTTTGCATTCTTATAGTTTGGCATCGTAAAAGTGGTAATAATCATATCGATACTACATATTACATACATACACCTTTGCATTCTTTTAGTTTGGCATTGTAAAAGTGATAATAATCATATCGATACTACATATTACACATATACACCTTTGCATTCTTATAGTTTGGCATCGTAAAAGTGGTAAAAATCATATCGATACTACATATTACATATATACACCTTGGCATTCTTATAGTTTGGCATTGAGAAAGTGGTAATAATCATATCGATACTACATATTACACATATACACCTTTGCATTCGTATAGTTTGGCATTGTACAAGTGGCAATAGTCATATCGATACTACATATTACACATATACACCTTTGTATTTCTTCTAGTTTGGCATTGTAAAAGTGGTAATAGTCATATCGATACTACATATTACATATACATACCTTTGCATTCTTCTAGTTTGGCATTGTAAAAGTGGTAATAGTCATATCGATACTACATATTACATATATACACCTTTGCATTCTTATAGTTTGGCATTGTAAAAGTGGCAATAGTCATATCGATACTACATATTACACATATACAGCTTTGTATTTCTTCAGTTTGGCATTGTAAAAGGGGTAATAATCATAGCGATACTACATATTACACATATACACCTTTGCATTCTTATAATTTGGCATTGTAAAAGTGGTAATAATCATATCGATACTACATATTACATATATACACCTTTGCATTCTTATAGTTTGGCATTGTAAAAGTGATAATAATCATATCGAAACTACATATTACACATATACACCTTTGCATTCTTATAGTTTGGCATTGTAAAAGTGGTAATAATCATATCGATACTACATATTACATATACATACCTTTGCATTCTTCTAGTTTGGCATTGTAAAAGTGGTAATAGTCATATCGATACTACATATTATATATATACACCTTTGCATTCTTATAGTTTGGCATTGTAAAAGTGGCAATAGTCATATCGATACTACATATTACACATATATACCTTTGTATTTCTTCAGTTTGGCATTGTAAAAGTGGTAATAATCATATCGATACTACATATTATACATATACACCTGTGCATTCTTATAGTTTGGCATTCTAAAAGTGGTAATAATCATATCGATACTACATATTATACATATACACCTTTGCATTCTTATAGTTTGGCATTTTAAAAGTGGTAATAATCATATCGATACTACATATTATACATATACACCTTTGCATTCTTATAGTTTGGCATCGTAAAAGTGGTAATAATCATATCGATACTACATATTACATATATACACCTTTGCATTCTTATAGTTTGGAATTGTAAAAGATGTAATAATCATATCGATACTACATATTACATATATACACCTTTGTATTTCTTCAGTTTGGCATTGTAAAAGGGGTAATAATCATAGCGATACGACATTTTACATATATATACACCTTTGCATTCTTATAGTTTGGCATTCTAAAAGTGGTAATAATCATATCGATACTACATATTACATATATACACCTTTGCATTCTTATAGTTTGGCATCGTAAAAGTGGTAATTATCATATCGATACTACATATTACATATATACACCTTTGCATTCTTATAGTTTGGCATCGTAATATGGTAATAATCATATCGATACTACATATTATACATATACACCTTTGCATTCTTATAGTTTGGCATCGTAAAAGTGGTAATAATCATATCAATACTACATATTACACATGTACACCTTTGCATTCTTATAGTTTGGCATTGTAAAAGTGGTAATAATCATATCGATACTACATATTATACATATACACCTTTGCATTCTTATAGTTTGGCATCGTAAAAGTGGTAATTATCATATCGATACTACATATTATACATATACACCTTTGCATTCTGTTTGGCATTGTAAAAGTGGCAATAGTCATATCGGTACTACATATTACATATATACACCTTTGCATTCTTATAGTTTGGCATTGTAAAAGTGGTAATAATCATATCGATACTACATATTATACATATACACCTTTGCATTCTGTTTGGCATTGTAAAAGTGGCAATAGTCATATCGGTACTACATATTACATATATACACCTTTGCATTCTTATAGTTTGGCATTGTAAAAGTGGTAATAATCATATCGATACTACATATTACATATATACACCTTTGCATTCTTATAGTTTGGCATCGTAAAAGTGGTAATTATCTTATCGATACTACATATTATACATATACACCTTTGCATTCTGTTTGGCATTGTAAAAGTGGTAATAGTCATATCGATACTACATATTACATATATACACCTTTGCATTCTTATAGTTTGGCATTGTAAAAGTGGTAATAATCATATCGATACGACATATTACATATATACACCTTTGTATCTTATAGTTTGGCATTGTAAAAGTGGTAATAATCATATCGATACGACATATTACATATATACACCTTTGTATCTTATAGTTTGGCATTTTAAAAGGTGTTAGTTTTTTTTACTGTTAATGAGGTCCTAACACTTAACATATGTAAGGGCCTTCTATAGCCGACCTTACAGTATGGGGTCTTATGGTTGCATTTAATAGTTGACATCTAGTTGATTTGAACTTTGGTAGATAGTTGTCTCTTTGGCAATCATACGGAATTCCTCATTTTTACATATATTTGTTTAGGCAATATTCAGCTTAAAAATTATAAAACATTATAAATTAACCACAAAATTTTCTTAAGTGTTTTTTTTTCAGATATTGTGATTCGGTTCATTTCGTATGGTTTTTGATTTTCCTGAATAAACAAAAACTTTATTTTTTGGGGAAATTTTATTTCTAAGTTTTTGCACAAGTCTACATATACATATTTATTCCTAATCATTTTATAAACTATGTATTTGCATTCAGGTATCGCAGATCAAATTTATTCGTTCATAGTGTGTTAATTTACGTTTTTAAATTGAGTTTAGCCTTCCAATTGATATTTTATCGTGTGATTTTCTATGTTGTGATGTTATACTATTGTTTCAGAAAAGGGAAACTGTTTGGTGACATTACAACGATTTAATCCCGCTGAAAATGTTTGCACCTGTCCTAAGTCAGGAATCTGATGTACAATAGTTGTCATTTGTTCATGTAAATTAAACGTGTTTCAAGTTTCTAGTTTTTTTTATATAGATTAGACCGTTGGTTTTCCCGTTTAAATGGTTTCACACTAGTTATTTCGGGGCCCTTTGTTGTTCGGTGTGAGCCAAGGCTCCGTGTTGAAGGACGTACCGTGACATATAATGGTTTACTTTTATAAATTGTAATTTTGATGGAGATGTGTCACATTGGCACTCATACCACATCTTTCTTTGTCTATTTAAACTTATTTCTTCGGATTGAGGAACTTTATTTGCCATGCATTTTGATTTCTTGATTTTCCATAAGACTGAAAAACACGTTTATAGATAAGTAGGTAATTCGTTAAAAATTGAAGTTGTGGTTCACTTGTACCTACTGAATCGAATAATATTGGAACCCCACGAAAAAGATGAAACTACTAAGATTTGTACCTCACGCATTAAAATCAATCAACGACAATTGGTAACCTACAAAGAAAAATTAATCAACGAAATTTGGTGTCCCACGAATAAAAATGTATTCGGGAGCATTGGTACCACACAAATAAAAATTAATCAAGTAACATTTGTACCCAAAGTGTATCAATGAATCAAGGCACATTTGTATCTCACGGATAAAAATGTATCCTGGAGCATTGATACTACACGAATTAATATGAAGCAAGGAACATGTTAATTCAGAATAAAAATGAATCCAGGAACATTGGTACCCATACACTGGTTTTAAACTGATCACCGTAACTGCAGTTACGGTGATCCCAACATGTCGGAACCTAAAGCAGGTGAAATCGTCTTTTTGTAATTTCTTTGTGCACACGAATTGTTTGAAAGACTTACTCAGCCGCCAGGTTGATATATACGGTGTTATTATGCCCCACCTACGATAGTAGAGGGGCATTATGTTTTCTGGTCTGTGCGTCTGTTCGTCCGTTCGTCCGTTCGTCCGTCCGTCTGTCCCGCTTCAGGTTAAAGTAAGTTTTTGGTCAAGGTAGTTTTTGATGAAGTTGAAGTCCAATTGACTTCAAACTTAGTATACATGTTCCCTATGATATGATCTTTTTAATTTTAATGCCAAATTAGAGGGTTTACAGTAAAATATTCAAGCAATGTGTTATGACTATCTTCTTTTGAACATTGAGTGACATGTTTTTATCTGTTAGCTAATTAGTGACATTTTACCTTATTCATAATATATGTTCTTAATTGTCATAATCAGATTATCATTTAATATTTATTCTTCAAGTTCTAAAAATAGTTTATTCTTTGTCAGTTAACAATATTACTCAAATTAATTGTTATTTGTTATGTCTATACTTGTCAATTGAAATGTTTATAAAAACTTGTTTATAATTTTTATAAGCAAGATTTGGACTCGGGACTTTACACTGAACGCAGTCCATCTGTAATAAAAGTATTAGTATTCCGTGCTGAATTATTGGTTTATTCATCGCTAATTCCAGAGTCTCAGTAGTTAGTTTTCACCAGAGTTTCAGTGTCAGAGTTCTCAATGCTATTCACAGCAATCGTTCGTTGTGTGATCAGGTACATCACACAGTTTCAGTAACAAGAGGCCATTCAGTCAGGCTCTTGTTGCACAACATACAAGTCATCCTCGTTTCACCGGTGACACATTGTTCAATTGAGTTAAACTACTAAAATCTCTGAAATTACTCAACAAATACTTTTTCCGAAGTAGCCAGACGAAAATTTACCGCTATCTACAAATAACCGAAGACTACTCAAATATATATTTCAATGAAGTCTAGCCTGAATCTCTGGAATTAACCGGTTTTTTTGGTAATCAAAAATCTCCGGATTTACCGGATAAAAACCAAAAGTAAATCTAAGGAGTTGCCCGATCAGTACTATCCTCTGGAATTATCCAATTAATACCTATCTTATTCTCTGGAATTATTCGAATAATACCTACCTAAATCTCCGGAATAATCGGACACTGTAAGTCTGAAATCATCGTCTTCATCGTTGATCTTAAACTTGTTATAAACAGCGTATCCTTTATTACCGGCTGCATCCTCAAGGTCGAAACGAAGTAAATATGTATCTAATTTGGTTATCAAATGAATATAACTGTTGCCTGTGGAAAGATCAAATTCATTACTTTAAACCAATTGCATGACTTGACAAGTGACTTAATCTTGTAAATAGAAGTTTGGACCGGAAAAAGAGGTTAGTACTTCATTTTTTCAGAAATTCGCTAACATGTTTAACCCCGCGACATTATTTATGTATGTGCCTTTTCAAAGTCATGAGCCTGTAATTCAGTGGTTGTCGTTTGTTTATGTGTCACATATTTGTTTTTCGTTCATTTTTATTATGTAAATAAGGCCATTAGTTTTCTCGTTTGAATTGTTTTACATTGTCTTATCGGGGCCTTTTGTAGTTAACTTAGCGGTATGGGTTTTGCTCATTGTTGAAGGCCGTACGGTCACTTATAGTTGTTAATGTCTGTGTCATTTTGGTATCTTGTGGACAGTTGTCTCATTGGCAATCAGACCACATCTTTTTTATAAAAGGATGCGGATGGAGAATTCATCAGTTTGGTTTTCTTTAAATTCTAAGGCCATTTGTCTCTAATCTTTTTTTCTTTTAGTATCACATTATTCTTACTAAGTGTTTTGGTGTAATCGTCTTTATTCTTTATTTTTAAGCCCACTATTCTGCACATATTGTATCTCATCCTTTTTTGTGTATACCCTGTTAGCCTCACTTAATCAGCGTTGGTTGTGCTTATGCTTGTGATAAAGGATACGAAAGCTTAGACCATACAGATACGTCGCTAAAAACAATATCAATCATTGAAAACGCGATCGTCAAGTCAAAGTGTTTTTTCAACAGTTTTTCCAAAGCTATGTTTGAATATTTTTGGTAAGGTGCAGTCCTCTATTAAAATGCCCTTAAAATGAGAACCCGAAGAAGCGTAATGTTTTATCAAGATATGTAGACGTTTACCGATGTCATACAATGTACTGCAGAGAAATGGGCAAGTCAGGCCATCTGTCATAATACAGGGTTTAAAGTCATTCCTTTGTGTTTATTAAGTAAGAAAGAGATTAAAATGTTCAGTACTAGTATTCTTAATATCTAGTTCAATGGTGTTGATGTGGTGAAAACAGTCACTGACATGATTGTTATTAAGTGACATGCTATCATAAAAATATGTGAAGGTTTTTTCAAAGAGCTATGCGTGATTTGTTTTTGTCTTTCAGAAAAATCAAATTCTGCTTCCTGTGGATATAAGGAGTTCACAACAAATGAACAATACATAATAATTGTCTAGACATAGTATTTATTCAAACTTATATAATATTTTGTTGATCAAAGAGTCGAGAACGTTTATTATAGTATCTATGTTGTGTTTCTTTATTCAATAATAGTATCAAAGGTACCAGGATTATAATTCAGTACGCCAGACGCGCGTTTCGTGTACATGAGACTCATCAGTGACGCTCATATCAAAATATTTTTAAAGTACAAGTACAAAGTTGAAGAGCAATGAGGATCCAAAATTCCAAAAAGTTGTGCCAAATACGGCTAAGGTTATCTTTGCCTGGGATAAGCAAAATCCTTAGTTTTTCGAAAATTACAAAGTTTTGTAAACAGGAAATTTATAAAAATGACCACATTATTGATATTCATGTCAACACCGAAATGTTGACTACTGGATTGGTAATACCCTCGGGGACGAAATGTCCACCAGCAGTGGCATCGACCCAGTGGTGTAAATAGTTGATCATGACTAACAAAGGCAAGCGGCTTCTGACTTGGTGCAGGCGCAAATTTGCGGCAGGGTTAAACATGTTTTGTGAGATCTCAACAATCCCTCCATACCCCTAGCCAATGTAGAAAAACAAAACACACAGTAAAATTAAGTGTAAACGAAGTCCAAATCCGATTTCAGAATAGGTAACAAAAGTAACTGAAAAAAAGGACAATGATATATAAATTAACAAAGGACTACTAGCAGTTACTGACATGCCAACTTCAGACCTCAATTAAAATGATTGAAAGGTTATAAGTTAATCACTTAACCAGAACTCAGTATAAAGATTACCACAACCATCTTTGTATTCATTCCAATGTCAATAGATGTCTACATTGACGTCTATAAACTACTTACCTAACCAGAACTCCGTGTTAAGATCCCCAAACCCTTCCTTGTACTCATTCCAATTTCGATAAAAGTCAACAGCTCCGTTAAATCTATTTTGAATAACCTGTAAACAAATCGTTATTTTAGAAAAGTGTAATTTAAATTATATCAAATTTTGTTTCTTATTACATTTTTATTTTTTTTAACCTTTCAAATAGACCGAGAAAGTCACTAGCCTTAACATAACATCAGCACAGTGTAAAAAGTAGAATAGCAAACCTACGGAACTCCAAGAAAAATTCAAATGGCAAAATCAAAAGTTCAAACACACAAATCGAATAGGTAACAACTGCAATATTCCTGTTTTGGTACAGACATTTTCTTATTAAGAATATGTTAGATTATAACTGTTTTATAGCGAACTTTACCTTCTTCTTGTAATGGCAAATTCATTCATTGATATTCCAAATAAAACACGAAATGTCGTGCTTTATACTAACTAAGATGTTTATGAAAACAGATTTTGTATTGGACAATTATTAAAATCAACTAAAATTTGTAATCAATCATTCACATTCACTATTGTTATTTCTGTGAATGAAACATAGTCGTAAAATGTTTCTTTCCGTCCAAGTATTGAAGAACAGGAGCCGTAATAAATCGTTTGTTCTACGAACATTCTTATTCAAGTAAGGAATACGGCTGAAGATTTTCCTATGTTTCGTTATTGGAAGCGTTAGATTTATTTTTATAGAATTCCCCTTTTTGAGTTCGCCTTGAATTTTTTTTTTGTTATACCTTTTCACAAACGAACTTTTATTGATATTGTTTAAAGATTTGATGCGTTTGAAGGATGTTTATATATACAAAAAAAAAACCCCAAACTTTGAAAGTACATGACCAGACATTGAATGAGCTTTATAATAATAATAAAAAAAAAATAGGTCAACATTTACCGATTTACTGATCGAACTTGATTGTAAATAGTTCGAGCATAAACATAGCCGGGAATACATTAAACATTTATGATTTTTTTACTTAAAGCCTTTGTCGGGCAATTTGTTTACTTACTGATAATAAAGTTAAAACATTGGTAAAAAGCATCCTAATTTTTCTAAATATCCCCTATGACATCATCAAATGTAATTCATAATTTATTAAGTGACTCAACAGTCGGATTTAACCATGGAGGCTTTGTTTATATTCATGTAATAATCCAAAATGTTTTATACAAATTGAAAACTTACGATCCAGCCTCCTCCATCTTTATCCATGTCACAGTAGACACTTACTCCATTCGGAACATTTTCTGGGTAGATCTTGTATATTCCACTAGGTGATCCCATACTTTTAAGATCAGAACAGTCAAAGATAGTGGCTGTAGGGAGAGACAGAATTTTAAGTTTTAACTTGCAAATGTTTAAATCTATATTCATACATGTTCTGATTGTTTTTCTTTTATTTGTTTGGATTTTAACTACTGAAGTAAAATGCTACAAATAACTGAAGTCAATGTACAGTATGATTAAACAGACAATAATAGTTCAAGGAATCGATTACAAGTGTAAATATATACATATATACAACTCGTCTAAACATCAACCCAACAATGTTAGATCTGTAAATTTTCTTTCGCAAATTTTTGGTTCTTCCCTCGCCGGGATTCGAATCCATGCTTCTGAGATATCTTAACACCAAATCGCCTGCACTGTAACCGGTGCGCTGGACCACACGACCACCTGGGGTTATAAAAAATGAAGATTTCGGTGGCTGGGTGTTACCTTTCCACGTCAGTTTTAATCTAGCATCGTAATACAGTACACGATGTATAAGGCATGAAGATGTTATTTTTACAGATAAGCTAAATTATCTATAGTAAAAGATCCTGCAAATTAATGTAAGATGCAGTCATGATGAGTATATATGATGAGTTTGTTCACAGAAAAAAATTATATTTATAAGTACGTCTGAGCCAGTGACAACTCTACAACAGATTTATCCATCGGATCACTAGCAGTGATGGTGATACATGGCTGTGTACATTATGTATATACAACTCGTCTAAACATCAAGCCAACTATTTTAGATCTGTAAATATATATATATATATATATATATGACCTCGTATGCATGTTATGTTTGCCTTTACGTTTAAACATATTTATTCATATTGGATTGGGAAACAAGTTTTTTAACTTATATTAATCCCTTTTCACTTCGCGGATAGAGTGCTGCTTTGTAGCGGCATTAACCTGCTCTTTTTCGAAATCTTCAAGGGTGTCTTTAACGTGCAAGAGATATGGCTCTCTCTTAACACGGGTCAGCCATTTATCGTCCCATTCCGACGGACTATCATCGTTTTCTCAAGACCATACTCGCAAATGGTGTCAAGGGAGAGCCGAAAATTCAGTGCCCGAAATTTTCAACCCCGACGGCAATCGAACCAGGAACCTTTGTGTCAGTAGTCCGATGCACTAACCACTACACCACGGCTCTCACCTTTTCGTAGTCTTGGTGGAACTATTTCCAAATATATGTCACAAGCCGAAAAACCTATGCATATCTGTAGTTCGGAAAAATACTGGTAGATCTCGATGTTATTACATTAATATACACGATCCCAATAAATACTTGAAAATCTCGTTTTATTGGGGTCATATTGGTACAGGCATTCTCTTATGCGGAAAATGGTTGATTAAACCTGGTGCTGTTGCTAGCTTAACATCTCACTTGTATGACAGTCGCAGAAATTCGAGCATTAAGAACTTGATTCTTGTACATGTAACACTTTTCATTCCAAATTATGTCAATGTTCAATAAAAAAGTGCCTATGAAGAAATGCTATGAGCATAATGATAAGGGGTAAGACTCATCTATGATAAAGGTATGTTCATAAAGGACGAAATAAAACAATCTAGATTAAGGTGGCATTGCAATGTCGTGTGTTTCTTCAACGTTAAACAACTGTCAAAAACGTTTTTGAAGCTTCGAAAATAGGGTTTTTAGAGTTGACTGCAAAACAAAAAATAGAAAGATCTCTACAAATTGGTTCAAAACAAACAAATTTCGAAAACTTGCAAAAACGCATAGTAAAGTAGAAAAGCTATCTACTGCTATCATATGGTAAAAAAGGCTTCTGCATAAGAATACGATTCGAAGAAATTTTTAAAGAGTGGAGTAGAGTTCCTGACATCCTTACTTTTTGACTTACATTATCCCTTATCATATTTATTTAGGAGATGTCGCTATCTATTAGTTAGTGGGTAAATAAGCTTTTGTCCCACCCAAACGGCAAGAGTGTTCGCACTTTTATTAATAGAAAACTGTGTGTCAATTGAGATCGAACAGACAAAAACATCACGTATCTAATGCTGTATCTACGAAATTACTCAGTTGTCTAATATATGTGGTCACTTTTATTATTGAGGTTATTAAGTAAGTTTAAACTCAATTCGTGTTATTGCTACATAAGTTGACGACATTGAATCATTTTAATGGAAAAAAAAGGGGCGATGGAAAGCTAATGCGTTTTAGCGGTATACATTCGTTAGTTACGCAGTCCTTATAACAATAAGATAACAGTATTGTATTATAGTTCTACCGTTAAAAACATGTCAAATACACAGCTTTATTTTGTCTTTCATGCAATTTTACTTTAAGAAAAGAGGATTTGAAAGAAAGTACAAATCAGATATATGGCTCATCAGTAGGTAAGGGAGCTTTCGTACAGACTAGAACACATACTTGTATAAAAGAGGGACGAAAGATACCAAAGGGACAGTCAAACTCATAAATCTAAAATAAACTGACAACCCCATGGCTAAAAATGAAAAAGACAAACAGACAAACGCGTTACATTGTACATATGTTTTACATAGTCAATCGCTTTATCAGCCATTTGATATTTGAAATCAAGCGTGTTTAATAGAGGTACATGGATCATATCTTACGTCTCTCCGTGCTGTAATAATATCTGGCATCTGACAGGGGGTTTCCGTCAATAATGGTTTCGAATATTGTGTCATATCCAGTACACTGAGTTCCCGAGAATATCCAGCTCTTACATACAGCTTGATTCATACACGTATGTGCACATCGTAGTTTGCTTGTATTGTAATTAAATACAATATTTGTGGTGAATTTAAATCCGTACAGGGATGTATCTTCGGCAAAATGGTTGGTATCCTCCGCAATTGTTGAACCTTTTAAGTAAAAGTAAAATAGTAATCGAATTGCTCTTTATTGTTTGTTTTTAATACAAAATACGTAGCTGCATATCTCTAAATTGCGTGTACATGAAAAGAAATAGTAAAATAAGAAAAATTTCGACTTTCAAGCAGAGTACCTTTTCAAATGGCAAAACGAAAACCGGAAAAACATCAAAGGAATGGAAAACTGCTTTCATATTTTCCTGACTTGGTACAGGCATTTCCTTATGTAGAAAATGGAGGATGTAACCTGGTTTGATATTTAGAATAATGTTTAGCTTGACCTCTCACTTGTATAAAACTTGCATATAACTGTAGTTTACTCATCTGAACAATTCTCATGTGCAGCTGATAAAAATTGTACAGATGAGATCACATTTGATGTTAAATCAGCGTTCACTATATAAAACTAATTGTAAACATGTCTACCTCATGTGATTTTTTATGTCAACACGGCCTTTTGGTTTTATTTGTTTCACTTTATGTCCATAAAACTTTCTACTTTTTCACAGTATTATATAAAAAACACAGCAAAAGCTGATTTCTAATTATAAAATAGTTACATCAGACGTAAATATAGAAAATAGTATCCTTTCTACTTGAGACTGTGACACATCTAGTTTTAGATATGTACCCTATGGTAATGTCATTATAGGAGACCTCAACATCGTCGAAGACCATGAGGTCAAATAAATATCAGACAACCCGTTGTCGGGTTGCTACCCCTAAGTTGGTGATTTTATGAAAATTTTTGGTTATTATCTTGACTATTATTATCGATAGTGATAACCTGTAAACAGCAATAATGTTGAGCAAAGTAAGACCTACAAATAAGTCACATGACCAAAATGGTAATTTGACCCCTTACGGAGTAATTGCCTTTTATAGTAATTTTTTTAACATTTTTTCTAAATTTTAATAATTTGAAAACATAACAGTATATTTCCTCTGTAACTACTGGACCAAGTTCATTATTGATTAAAATAATTGTTTTCAGCCAGAATATGCATTTAAGTAAGATCTACAAACACATTACCATCACCAAGACACTTTTTGTCATGTTTCTAAAGAGCTGGGAAATTATATAAAATCCATGAAATGCAAACCTTGCCTAGGTAAATAAGTTTGCATTGACACTTGTCATTAGTTGTGATCTTATTTGATTCAATAACATATTCATGTTTATTATTATTATCATTTTCTGTTGTCTATACAACAATAAGATAACTCTTGAATATCTATTGATTTTAAATATAATAAAGAGTAAAGATATTGTCGATTTCTTCGTCTAAATAGTAAAGACTTCTTTTCTGCGAAGATTAGATATATGGCGCATCAGTATGTTAAGGAGCTTTCGCATAGACTAGACCATGTATTTTTAAAAACCCGTTTCATTTGTCAAGTCCAATTGTTGATGTTTTACACAGTCAATTGCTTTAACAGCCATTTGTTTCGGTAATTAATAGTTGAAATAAAGCTTGTGGAATAGAGGTACTATTTATAAATATTTCAAACGATATGTCTTATAGTTCACTTACCCCATATACCGATGAAATAAACCATAAAAGAATAAAAGTCTCTTTTCATTATAGTTGTTTTTATCATGCTAGAATTAAAAAGAAAAAAAACCACATTCATTAAAAGTTCACATAAGTTGCATGGTTGTCAATGAGACAGCTATTCACTAGAGTGTACAAGTATACCTTCCATTCTATATATTGTAATATTCAGTGAGAGTAACATATATTATAGTTTAGACATGATTTATTCCTTTTGAGTGGTTTGTGATGAGAATTCAAGTGTATTTGTTTAAAATCAAAGTTTGAAAATCAATACACAAGTAAATGTATCATCTAAACTACTATATGATTTCAAATATTAATTACAACTTAATTAAAATGTTATTTGTTTTTCACATGGTCTAGTTTGAAAAATCATTATTTTTCAATATCCAATAATAAATAATTTAAAAGTTTTACATGTTTGCTTTTCATTGCCTTGTCATAGCTGGTTATGCTGTATTGCTTTTGTTGAAGGCCATACGGTATATATAACATTTGTATTAGGTATATGGAAAAATGGAGTTGTATCATTAACGATCGTTATCATTGTCCTTTGGACGTTTGAATAGCAAAAACATTAAAAAAAATAGATCATTTTAATCTGAAATGGTATGCACACGTGATCTATAAGATTAAAAAAAAAGTAAAGTGTCACGTCGTGATAGAAACTGATTTGTTTTATAAAAGAGGGGGAATCACGTTGACGTAAGAGCTTCATATGTGCGCGCATTGAACGCTTTTACAACCCTATAAAATTGCAAAAAGGAGCATTCAGTTCTTAGAATTTTAATTGTAGTGTACAACCACGAACTTAATCGGTAATCGTTTCGTACATTAAGATTTTTATTTGTTTATATTTCTAATGGTTTTTGTATTGTATACGAAAACCAAATTAAATGTGGGACAACCTTGCTACTAAGGATTCTAATGAAACATGCGATTTCTAAGTTAAATAGTATATACTTGTTACTAGAATGAATACTCGAACGCATATACATAGGTAAAAATATACCTTAAACTAATATCGTACTGCGGTAAAATTTTACCAAAAAAGCGGTATTATGAAATAATTCTTGTGGGTTTTTTTTCTTAAAAAAAGACAAGTATGATGCACGTTTTTTGGTTTAAATTGCATTTATTATTTCATATAACTATTCATTGATTAGTTTACCAAATATAAAGAAAACATTAGGGAAAATATAAATAAAGACATGATTATTTCTAATGGATCACGCTTCAAACTTAAATCAGATAAACAGTTATATGGGCGTTTTTCAATAAAAACATGTTTTCTTGTCCCAGCCACTTAAAAAAAAAAATATGTTTGATCTTTGCAAGTAATTTTTTGTGCAGTCAGTACGTTGAATTAGATTTAACATTTTTAAGCAAAGAAACAGTTTATTTGTAGAGGGATTGATAAGATATTGACTCCTGAATGGTCCAAAACAACCAAAATGGCATGTCCCTAGACCGCCTGTTCAACATTCATACTCTCTCTAAAATATCGTAAAAAAATGAAGAAATAAATGTTATTTTTACTTTACATAAGTTCTTTAATAATTCAAAAGTATGTTCAGAGCCAACATATTTTAATAAACAGCTTTCAATATAGGATTTTTAATTTCAGAAGGTGTGTCCCTCACAAAATGTCCACTACGAAACGAAGTCATTAAAATTTGCTAATAAACAGTTTTATAAAATCAATGTAATTTTTGTTTGCAAGAAATATAAACATTAGGGTCTTACAAAAGAAGTGATGCTTTTATAACGGCAACTAAATTGTTGGTAAGAAAAATTGAGCACATCAAATGGACCAGATTGATACCGTATTTTTGTTAATGTCCACTACGAAACGGGTCAAATCTCCTTCAGTATCTGGTTTTAAAATTATGAAAAAAATATCAGTGTACAGCTTGATAAATGCTTTGATGAATACAATCAGTCTTGTTACTATTGCAATATAGGGATTGCGGGAAAAAAAATAAAATATGCGAATATGTCCCCTACGAAACGGTCCTGTACGAAACAAGTATGGGAAAAAAAACGTTTCGTAGTGGACACTACCACTACCACGCAGTCTTTTTTTAAAATCTTTTTTCAATTATATTCGTGCAAAACAAATAACAAGGGTTAGTTTCATGTAATTTTTATTATGTTTTTATTAACATATAATAGGGTTGATGTCAACTACGAAACTTTTTGTCCACTACGAAACGGTTTTGTCCACTACGTAACGCATCAAAATGTCCACTACGTAACATGAGTTGTACCTTCATATGTGAAGTACTGTCTAATCTTTAACGATAAAAATGGTTTTCCAATTCAGAAAAAAATGAGATTGTTCTAGTATTTAAAGTAAACAAACTGGAATGTCAATAGGAAACATTTTAAATTGCAAAAAATATGTGTGTTTAAAAGAAGTTTCGTAGCTACGAAACAGTACACAAATTAAGAATATTTAAGATTGCACTTTTTGTTTACAAACAGGTCTATAATAGAGGTATTCAAAATAACTCTTGAAATTAAATTTTAGACAAGTTGATTTTCAATTTTTTTTAGGTCTGAAAGTTACGTTTTTATTGAAAAACGCCCATATCACCATAACACATTTATAATTTAAAGTAATGATACAAACGCTCTCAACAATGTAAAGGACTGATATTCGTTATATGTGAACTTAAAAATGTTTTAAGTTGTGAATATTTGTCTTTCATGTTATATTAGATGACGTCACGGTCATATGACAATTTAATGACTATGAGATAATAAACAAGACACCGTCAGCCAATCAGAAGACGCGTTACATTCAAAAATTAAATTATTAAAAATTGAAAATTAAGAGTTAATTTAGTTATTTATTTTGTTAGTTGCAACGGATTATAAATGCCTAAATATAACATTTTTCACTAATCTCTTTTTTCATTTTTACGAACTTTTTCTTGGAGCCCTGTATATGGAAAAGTACATCAGTTGGCTTTAGGAATTCTTGAAACTCTGGCAACAAGAATTTGATTCGATCTCGTAAAATCGTTTTCCATGTTGTGGTGGAAGGTTAGTGTTTTCCAGAAATCCCCATCTACTTTCACTTTAGTTTTTCTTCTTGCTGTATTCCCTCCTTCTAATAGGGAGCACCAATTTCAACTTGATATTTTATGTTTATAATCAATTTACTCAATCCCAAGTTGCAGGTGTGTTCGAGTCCTATCTGAGTTGACCAGGATTGTGAGTTTTTCTATCGAAGTTATGTACTGTCCGCGCAGTTCGGCTTCTTTTAATAATTATAAATAGCAAATAGCGCTGAACGTGGTATTGAACATCAACAAATCAATGAATAAATGTTTTACCCAAAACAAAGTTTACTTATTGCTGATATGCAGGGTCAAATGAACCCTGTCAGATGGGTAGTCTTAAAAGTTTAATTCGGTTGATAATTATCATGTGTTGTTGATAATTGGGAGGTTTATTTTTTAATTTTCAATATCCTTTCATCCGTTCGTGTGTCGGATTATGAAAATCTTATTTATAGAAATGATATGTTGACATATTGGTATATTTTCGTGTTTTCCTTGTACGTATATCACGATTTCGTGCTCTCTTCACGCCAAGTTTTTTTTTACATCTTTAGATATCTGTTTTTTTTTCTATAAAATAATACCCACGTAATTTCAAATGGGGAGGGGTATAATAAATTTTTAATTCCTTTTTAGGAAGATTTTACACTAGATAACTTGCAAAAAGAGACATTCGTCAAACACATAGTGAGTAAACCTTTTTTGATTAATTTCTTCATTTTATACTCATATGAAAAAATTGGGAATGGAAATTGGGAATGTGCCATAGAGAAAACAACCCGACATAGCGCAGAAAACAGCCGAAGGCCACCGATGGGTCTCCAATACAACGAGAAACTCCCGCACCTGGAGAAGTTGTTCAGCTGGCCAGGGTTAGGGTTAGGGTTAGGCCTAAACAAAAGTATATGCTGATTCGGTAATTATGGACGCCATACTAAACCCCGAAGTATACACAAGTATCTAAAATAAAAAATCATACAAGACTAACAAAAGCCAGATGCATTTGACTTGGGACAGTGACTACTTACTGCATGCCCGCACCTTTTGAATTAATTCATTGAGGATTTAAAGAAAATCATTACATCTTTCAAAAGATATTGCATAAACCATTCTGATGCATTTTGTTATTAACACAAAGTTAAACTGTATTAACTACATATTTGACAATTATTTTGTTTTTCAATTTTCAGACGAAGATTTCAAAACTATTAACAACTAAGAAGCAATTGATAAAGGAATTGAAGGAAATGAATGACCTAGCTGAGAGGAAAGTAGGTATATCATGTGCAGAACAAAAATCTGCTCATCACATGATACACGTAAATTGCTTGATCTGAAATATAGTATTTTTAGACCACCATAGTTTTTCGAACCCAAAGTGTTAGAAATTGGATAATTCACTTATTTCTGGGATATCGGCAGGGTATTTTTTGGAAGATTTTATATATTTCATATTTATAGAGGCTAAATTATGGAAATATAACTGAATTAATTATTTTACTCAGTGGATGAAAGGTTGTTTATAGTTATCAATGAATTTCATAGAAACAGTTTTTAACCTTATTCCTATGAACTGCTTACGTTCGCGGGTATTTATTTTCGCGATTTTATAATTACTGCCTTTTAGTTGAAAGGTTTGATTTAGATTCGCGTGTATTTATTTTCGCGATAATAAGCGAAATTTGTTTAAATTAGTACACCGCGAACTGAATTGTTCATTAGAAATTAATATAAGTACAATGATTATACTTTTATATATCAGACCCACGTTTCATCTACAAAAAAAAACAACTCATCATTGTCAATCAATTAAAAAAAAGTCAAAAAGGCCAAATAAAGCACGAAGTTGAAGACCCAATTCGTACTTGTAATGTCACAAAATTGAATGTATGGTTGTGTTGCCCTTTCATTTTATTATTATTTCTATAACTTGTATTTTTACTGGAATTTCATTTTATAGCTTAACTATATCGATTTTACTATTTGTGAGTCAGTTTGCGTTACATTCTACAATTGCTTTTCCACCGAAAAAAACACTGATTATAGGAAAGAAATTGTCTGCTTTTGTCCTTTTTAGTTGATACCAAAATGAGAATGATAATTTGAATTTTTTGAAATTTTAAACAAAGTAATGAATAGACCGTACATGTTTAGATTTATTTTGCGACATTTTAAAACAGTTGTTTTGTAGGACAATCATGAGATAAAGTTCTTTTAAGGATCTAAGCTCCTCTGCTTTTTGAATTTTTATTAGTAATCCTCTAGTTTTATCAATGTAATGCAATAACAAAATGTTCCCACTAACACCTTGTTTTTTTTCTACAACTTGATTACATATGGTTAAACTAGTCAATGTATAAAAAATTTAGCGAGAATTATTTCCCGCCAACTTTTAATGGCTCATATCTCGAGAATAATCACAGACACTCCTCTTTTTCATTTGCCATTTTAGTTTCTTTAAGGAATGACTGTAATACTAATATTTTTTTCTGTCTATGAAGAAATAACATCAAAAATGTGGTGCACACTTTTAAAGTGAGCACCACTTTTGTTATGTTATTTCGAATAGACAGATAAAATACTGTACTTGTACTTTTTTCGCGGGTACTTATTTTCGCGAATTGTGTATTTTAAACACGTTCGCGGGTATTTATTTTCGCGATTTTATAATTACTGCCTTTTAGTTGAAAGGTTTGATTTAGATTCGCGTGTATTTATTTTCGCGATAATAAGCCAACCGCGAAATTTGTTTAAATTAGTACACCGCGAAAATAAGTACAATTACAGTATTACAGCTATTTCTAATGATTTAATCCTATATTCCATTTTTAACCGGAATCAACCGTGAAAAAGCGATGATGACGTTACGATCACATGACTAAATTATGTCTATGAGCTCAAGAACAAAACGACGTCAGCCAATTAGAAGACGCGTTACATACAAAATTATATTATTTATTCATATACTTACAGTCTTTTACAAAGCTTTTGTTTTTAAATAGAATAGCAAACGTCACGTAAGATTTCTAAATGACATATTAAAGGTCAAGAGAACATAAGGGTTAATTGTTTATAATCTAATTAGCAGAAGGTTCCACAGCAGCCTGTATCGCAGGTATTCCAACAGAAATATGCTAATATAGTGCGGGAGTTAGACGATGTCAATGAAGAATAAGGTGAATCCTTGATGAATGAACTTCACTACTATCCAGAGGTGAAATTCAGTAATGCATACCATTTTATTCTAAATACTTTTGTAAAGTGTATATTATTTTACAAACTTAACCTTTACCCTATATGAGCTTTTTCAACATAATTGTTTTGACTTTTTAGGCTAAATACTACTATCATAATGTAAATTATTGAGTAAGCAATATATTATATACAATGGTTTATTACAAACAGAGACATGTAGCTATATTTTCACTATTTCTACTATCGAAAATTAAAATGTTTTTTGTATTATAATAAAACTTATATTGAGAGACAAGCAATGAAAATCATAGAGAGTAGTTTTTTTTACGTCGTAACCATTCTTGACATCATATTTTTAATCCAAGAAATTCTGTCAGTTTTAACACAAATCATAGAAACATTTGATAAACAGTCTTCTTTTCTGTTTATTTGTGAGAGCTGTTTCATGAGTCGTTGTTGGAGGTATACAAAAGTTCATGTAAAAAAAATCTGTTAAGTTATTAGAGCAGATCTCATCAGAATTGTTTATTTTCTAGAGAAAAAAAAATTCTTAAAAAATCTACCCTTATGTGCTGTTCCAGGAGAAATGGTATTGGGATAAGAACAAGTTGTCTCAAAATATACATGAAATCTGTTTGTCAGGGGAATTCCAAAAGTAATCGTATGCAATATGGTAGAAAGTGACCGGAGTGAAATTTGATAATTTTAAATATTTTTTATATGTGAACATATTCTTGTTTTTCAGTTAGCACCAGCGCAAAGATTAACACCATTTGATGAGTCATCAGAAATCCGAAAACGATGTGATGAACAGGTCGTGGAAATGGTTGACAGAATCAAACAGGTTTGTAGATAATCTCTGATACAGCAAGATAATTATGTTAAGTTGGAGACCTGCCCTTAGCGTTTTTAGACACATTTAACTATACATATATCTACATATATATATATGTGTGTGTGTTTGAACAATGCTTTTACTAGGAACATGTATAAGTCAGTAATTCTCAGATATAGTTTTGATTATGTATTTGAGTTTGCAACATACTTATTTGCATTGCTTCTTTTTATTTGCATCAGCATTGAAGGTTAATGCTTCCATAAGATAAATGAACATGAGTAATTATGCTTGCAAATATAGGTCCTCATCTGTTTTTTATTACGTTCAACTTTTCGACACATCTTTACACCACTGGGTCGATGCCACTGCTGGTGGACGTTTCGTCCCCGAGGGTATCACCAGCCGAGTAGTCAATGCTTCGGTGTTGACATGAATATCAATAATGTGGTCATTTCTATAAATTTCCTGTTTATAAAACTTTGAATTTATCGAAAAAGTATTTTCTTATCCCAGGCACAGATTACCTTAGCCTCATTTGGCACATTTTTTTGAAATTTTGGATCCTCAATGCTCTTCCAACTTTGTACTTGTTTGGCTTTATAAGTACTTTGATATGAGCGTCACTGATGAGTCTTATGTAGACGAAACGCGCGTCTGGCGTACTAAACTATAATCCTGGTACCTTTGATAACTACTTCATAACATGGCTCGGACATGAATAAAACACCTCATGGGTTGAAAAATATAGCAGAGCTTAAGAATTTATACCAAAAACCTGTTGGGGATAAATTCTATGCCACGAAATTTAGAAAAACTGTGTCGTTTTTTGTCCGAGACAAGACACCACAAATAGCACAATCACTAGCTGATCACAAGGCACATTAACAACAGAAAACCTTAAATTATTAATGATTGGTATTAAGATGCGAACAGTTATGCTATGGATAATTCAGGCAAATACAATTATACAAAAATGAGAAATAAATATAATATAAATGATAAATTTTCTGTTCCTTTCACATACTTATACATAATTAACTACGTTGTAAATATATAAGAACATCATTATCTCTGTGTTATTCTAATTTAAGAAGTTATATTCATTTTGTCGAATATTATCCATCTTGTGTACACTCGTACCTCTTATGTTGTTTAATAACTTTTTTACGCTAAATGTAACCCCTTTTTGATTTCATTACCGCAGTAAGAAATATAATACCTTGAATAGAAAATTATACCGTTTTCATAGAATATTACCACGGTTTTTTTTTTGTAGAGAATATAACCCATTTTTTGTAAATCAGTACCGCTTTGTCAATAAATCGATTGTTTTCGGCAAATGTTACTACTTTTGGATTACATTACGGCAGTTAGGTAATATTATAATCATTAACCCTTTATTAAAATTTATTTCTAGTGTAGGCAGCCGTTTTATTGCATTTCATTGGAAATTTTCAATTCCTTAGATAAAGAACAGGAGTGGAATAGTATTTGAGTGTGTTTGTCAATCTGGTTGCCTTGTACTTTAAAATTGCCCCCGCCTTAACTGACCAATGTTCCTTTGTTCTTTTTCAGGAAGCTTCCGCTACAGATAACTTGCTAATAGAGACAGGTGGCAAACACATTGTGAGAATAAAATAGTGATTGTTCGGACGCAATAAATTATTAAACGTGTTGTTTTATAATTTAAAATATTAACCTATCATAAATGTGTTCCAGTTGAAAAGAGTTGCATTTATGGTGTTTCTGTCAATCTGTTCACCTCCAAGCAGGAGAACGTGTAAAGCACATTGTAAGTAGGTATTTATATATTCATATACTTTTTAATACGCTTAAATAAATAGAAATGGGATTTAGTAATACAAACCCAATCTAAATGTGTTCAAGTTTTTTTCCTTACGCCTTATTAGCATGATTAAACAATTTTTAAAGCAGATGTAAAAACAATTTTGCAGATTGAAGTTAACCACGAGGAAATCGAAAGTGAATACTCAAAGGAGAAACTTCGCGTGGAGCTTAATATGGATGACTATACCTGCATACATGTATGTATGTATGTTGACTTGTGTGTATGTGTTATGTATGTGTGTGTTTGTGATGTGTATCCATGTGTTTTATGTGTGTGAAGGTATGTATGTTATCCTTGTTTGCAGTTTGGTCATACCTTTACATTTGATGTTTTGGTTTTTATTTGACAACAATCAATATGGTTTTAAGCAGTAATTTACCTGATAGTAATTCATAAATTCATAAATTTATGTATTAATACATCCACGAATTCATGAAAACATGCTTACATGTATACATACAACCATACATGCAAACATATCTGCATACATCAATGCAAATATATTTTATTGGGGTTGGTGTATTATGGGACGTATATTCAGAATATTTTACGATCGATTTTCTTTTTACTGACATTTTGTTTCTTATTGAACGAGAACATACGCATAATGGGGAGTTTGTTATTAATTTGATAGAGAATTGTTCGTTTTTTTCAGAGAGCAAATATATTACTATTTCGATGTGTAAGGGTTACATTATCAATGTTTAACAATGGTGATAGCACTACGCTTTTTTATACTCGTTTTGTTTATTTTTTCTTGATTCGTTGAATTTATTAATTTTAGTTTCAAATATATAAGGTTGGTTTGCCAGAGGTAGAAAGAGAGTCACCAAAAAACCTCGAAAACGGGTTAGGGTTAGGGTACGGGTTAGGGTTAGGGTTAGGGTAGTATACTTTGGCGAGATTATTGAGGTGCCCTTTTTCACTTCTGCGCATGTCTGCCCTTTTCTGTGACTGCGCATGCGTAAGAAGGGTTAGGGTTAGGGTAAGGGTTAAGGTTAGGGTTAGGGTTAGGGTTAGTGTTAGAGTTAGGGTTAAGGGTTATGGTAAGGGTTAGGGTTAGAGTTAAGGTTAGAGTTAAGGGTTAGGGTAAGAGTTAAGGGTTACATTTACTATTTTGTTTATATAATAGGCTTTTTGTAACAATTTCTTCAAGAAGGTATGACAAAATTTGCATATTGAAATTCAGGGGAGATAATCTATTAAGGCTTATGTCAGAAATTGCTGGTACAACAGTCCAATGTGCTGCACCTAATTAATTAATAAATGATAGCCTTCCATGAAGGAGTTTAAGTGTTAAGTTGTTTTGTATTTGTTGTATTCATCAATATATTTACCCTATTTCTTGAATATTCTCTACCGACAGTTATTTAGTACTTTATGTACGTCGGGATGAAAAGTTTTTCAAAAATTAAGCGCTTCGTAAGTCTACGGTTATACTAAAGTTTTGTCGACAAGAATAGAAAATGCCAATATTACTTCTTTTTGAATGATATTCTGGTACTGGCCTTATAATTGAGTACTTTTAAAAACATCCTGATGCAATTTTTGACATTAATGGGAATGAAAACCCGTTTAAATCACAAAATTTGTTGTCGGTATCAACAAAAGGTGGCAATGTCTTCCCTTCTCTCTGATTTTTCTGGTCCAGCATCATTCTTTTATTGTAAGAATGAATAGTTTGACACAAATTAAGAGATTTATAAGTGTGCGGTTACTGATATTTATGTCGCGAAAGAAGTTTAAAGCGACAATATTTCATCTTTATTATGATTTGAAGTCTACGGTTACTAAAACCTTTGTCGACAACAGTAAGAATGCATAATTTGAGGTTTTTAAGTCTATATTTATGTCGCGAAAGAATTTAAAGCGACAATATTTCATCTTTATTATGATTTGAAGTCTACGGTTTCCTAAACCTTTGTCGACAACTATAAAAATGCATAATTTGAGGTTTATAAGTCTACATTTATGTCGCAAAACAATTTAAAGCGACACAATTTCATATGTTTTTTTGATATTCTGACAATGAAGTAATATTTATGAGTTTAGATGGATTCTCAGACACAAAAGTGAAGAAATGAAGGTTTCTGGTTGTTGTATTTGTTATATCTTGTTGTATATCTATAAATGGTGCCAATATCTATCCTTTTTAGTGATACTTCTGTGCCGGCATGAACATTTTCTTCTTTTGATGCATAATATGACGCAAAATGAGAGCTCTATAAGTTTACGGTTACTTTTATTTGTGTCGATAACAATAAAAGGCGACATAATTTTTTTCTTTTGATTAATATTCTTGTACTGGCTTGGTAATTGATTGGATTTGAATAGATATATTTTCTTAAAATTAACTGTTCCGAAAAGATGACAAGGCGATCTACAGGATGAAAAGTTATTGGTATCATTGAAGTGTACGGCCGCACTTTCCTACCTCACTGAACAAACGTTTGTGTTATATATATATATATTTTTTTTTTTTTTTTTTTTTTTTTTTTTTTTTATAACTATATTGATTTCATCTTTGCAAGTGAGCCACACATTTTAAATTTCACACACCTAATTCTGAAAGTGATAAACGGTGAAAAACTCTTTTGGACCGTGTCAAAAATAGCCGGCGTTTTTCTTCTTTCGTCGATTTTGTCCAATCACGTTTCATGTTGTTACTCAATAACCCCGCTAGATATACACGTCTTATATACACCAATTACTGCCGCTTTTTGTCTCCTTAGGTATACAACAAAGTTTCAGCCTTAAGGTAGTAAATTAACAGAGATTTTGTTATTCTTGTGGGAAAAATGCAAATCTTAAAAAGAATTTGGGAGATTTTTTAACCCAACTTTTTAGTTACAGGAATGGAGTTTCCGACTTGAGTTTATGCAAAAATTTCTGGAAAAAACGAGTCGAATTTACTTCGATGTTTTTCCGATTGCTTGAGAAACGGCAAAGATACGAGCCGACAAACACGGCCACATTACCATGTAACAGATTGGTAGGAAAATGAGGAGTTTACAATGAACGACCAAACAATAGATTCATCACGTAAAGGCCTGTCAGGGCTTTCTAAAACGCTACAGATCTTTCAAATCGGATAAGAAATGTCAAAGCTATCAACGTTCAAAGTTTTATGCTATTTTCAATGAGAGGGTTAGGGTCAGGGTTTTTTGGTTAGGGTTAGGGTTAGGGTTAGGGTTAGGGTTAGGGTTAGGGTTAGGGTTAGGGTTAGGGTTAGGGTTAGGGTTAGGGTTAGGGTTAGGGTTAGGGTTAGGGTTAGGGTTAGGGTTAGGGTTAGGGTTAGGGTTAGGGTTAGGGTTAGGGTTAGGGTTAGGGTTAGGGTTAGGGTTAGGGTTAGGGTTAGGGTTAGGGTTAGGGTTAGGGTTAGGGTTAGGGTTAGGGTTAGGGTTAGGGTTAGGGTTAGGGTTAGGGTTAGGGTTAGGGTTAGGGTTAGGGTTAGGGTTAGGGTTAGGGTTAGGGTTAGGGTTAGGGTTAGGGTTAGGGTTAGGGTTAGGGTTAGGGTTAGGGTTAGGGTTAGGGTTAGGGTTAGGGTTAGGGTTAGGGTTAGGGTTAGGGTTAGGGTTAGGGTTAGGGTTAGGGTTAGGGTTAGGGTTAGGGTTAGGGTTAGGGTTAGGGTTAGGGTTAGGGTTAGGGTTAGGGTTAGGGTTAGGGTTAGGGTTAGGGTTAGGGTTAGGGTTAGGGTTAGGGTTAGGGTTAGGGTTAGGGTTAGGGTTAGGGTTAGGGTTAGGGTTAGGGTTAGGGTTAGGGTTAGGGTTAGGGTTAGGGTTAGGGTTAGGGTTAGGGTTAGGGTTAGGGTTAGGGTTAGGGTTAGGGTTAGGGTTAGGGTTAGGGTTAGGGTTAGGGTTAGGGTTAGGGTTAGGGTTAGGGTTAGGGTTAGGGTTAGGGTTAGGGTTAGGGTTAGGGTTAGGGTTAGGGTTAGGGTTAGGGTTAGGGTTAGGGTTAGGGTTAGGGTTAGGGTTAGGGTTAGGGTTAGGGTTAGGGTTAGGGTTAGGGTTAGGGTTAGGGTTAGGGTTAGGGTTAGGGTTAGGGTTAGGGTTAGGGTTAGGGTTAGGGTTAGGGTTAGGGTTAGGGTTAGGGTTAGGGTTAGGGTTAGGGTTAGGGTTAGGGTTAGGGTTAGGGTTAGGGTTAGGGTTAGGGTTAGGGTTAGGGTTAGGGTTAGGGTTAGGGTTAGGGTTAGGGTTAGGGTTAGGGTTAGGGTTAGGGTTAGGGTTAGGGTTAGGGTTAGGGTTAGGGTTAGGGTTAGGGTTAGGGTTAGGGTTAGGGTTAGGGTTAGGGTTAGGGTTAGGGTTAGGGTTAGGGTTAGGGTTAGGGTTAGGGTTAGGGTTAGGGTTAGGGTTAGGGTTAGGGTTAGGGTTAGGGTTAGGGTTAGGGTTAGGGTTAGGGTTAGGGTTAGGGTTAGGGTTAGGGTTAGGGTTAGGGTTAGGGTTAGGGTTAGGGTTAGGGTTAGGGTTAGGGTTAGGGTTAGGGTTAGGGTTAGGGTTAGGGTTAGGGTTAGGGTTAGGTTAGGGTTAGGGTTAGGGTTAGGGTTAGGGTTAGGGTTAGGGTTAGGGTTAGGGTTAGGGTTAGGGTTAGGGTTAGGGTTAGGGTTAGGGTTAGGGTTAGGGTTAGGGTTAGGGTTAGGGTTAGGGTTAGGGTTAGGGTTAGGGTTAGGGTTAGGGTTAGGGTTAGGGTTAGGGTTAGGGTTAGGGTTAGGGTTAGGGTTAGGGTTAGGGTTAGGGTTAGGGTTAGGGTTAGGGTTAGGGTTAGGGTTAGGGTTAGGGTTAGGGTTAGGGTTAGGGTTAGGGTTAGGGTTAGGGTTAGGGTTAGGGTTAGGGTTAGGGTTAGGGTTAGGGTTAGGGTTAGGGTTAGGGTTAGGGTTAGGGTTAGGGTTAGGGTTAGGGTTAGGGTTAGGGTTAGGGTTAGGGTTAGGGTTAGGGTTAGGGTTAGGGTTAGGGTTAGGGTTAGGGTTAGGGTTAGGGTTAGGGTTAGGGTTAGGGTTAGGGTTAGGGTTAGGGTTAGGGTTAGGGTTAGGGTTAGGGTTAGGGTTAGGGTTAGGGTTAGGGTTAGGGTTAGGGTTAGGGTTAGGGTTAGGGTTAGGGTTAGGGTTAGGGTTAGGGTTAGGGTTAGGGTTAGGGTTAGGGTAGGGTTAGGGTTAGGGTTAGGGTTAGGAGGGTAGGGTTAGGGTTAGGGTTAGGGTTAGGGTTAGGGTTAGGGTTAGGGTTAGGGTTAGGGTTAGGGTTAGGGTTAGGGTTAGGGTTAGGGTTAGGGTTAGGGTTAGGGTTAGGGTTAGGGTTAGGGTTAGGGTTAGGGTTAGGGTTAGGGTTAGGGTTAGGGTTAGGGTTAGGGTTAGGGTTAGGGTTAGGGTTAGGGTTAGGGTTAGGGTTAGGGTTAGGGTTAGGGTTAGGGTTAGGGTTAGGGTTAGGGTTAGGGTTAGGGTTAGGGTTAGGGTTAGGGTTAGGGTTAGGGTTAGGGTTAGGGTTAGGGTTAGGGTTAGGGTTAGGGTTAGGGTTAGGGTTAGGGTTAGGGTTAGGGTTAGGGTTAGGGTTAGGGTTAGGGTTAGGGTTAGGGTTAGGGTTAGGGTTAGGGTTAGGGTTAGGGTTAGGGTTAGGGTTAGGGTTAGGGTTAGGGTTAGGGTTAGGGTTAGGGTTAGGGTTAGGGTTAGGGTTAGGGTTAGGGTTAGGGTTAGGGTTAGGGTTAGGGTTAGGGTTAGGGTTAGGGTTAGGGTTAGGGTTAGGGTTAGGGTTAGGGTTAGGGTTAGGGTTAGGGTTAGGGTTAGGGTTAGGGTTAGGGTTAGGGTTAGGGTTAGGGTTAGGGTTAGGGTTAGGGTTAGGGTTAGGGTTAGGGTTAGGGTTAGGGTTAGGGTTAGGGTTAGGGTTAGGGTTAGGGTTAGGGTTAGGGTTAGGGTTAGGGTTAGGGTTAGGGTTAGGGTTAGGGTTAGGGTTAGGGTTAGGGTTAGGGTTAGGGTTAGGGGAATGGTAATTTTTTAACGCTTTTTACCGCTCCCCTAATTTTGTTAGGTGACGTGTGGTAATTTGTGGTAATTTAGCGGTAAATGGTAACTTTATTGCGGTAAAATGTCTCTTTTTGGCGGTAATTGGCTGTTCCCGTTTTTTTTTGGTTCGGGAATGTGGCAAAATGGCAACTTTTTGGCGGCAACTGGTACCTAACTTTCAAAAAAAAAACTAAGTCCAGCTTTTTTTTCTTGTTTTTTAAATGTTGATTTTATTTCATGTTTTAGATCATTTGGAGTATTTTGAACTATGTTTTATGTTACATTTTTTTTTCTAATTTTTTTTTCCAATGACCTTTGAACCAGTGCACTTTTTTTATTTTTCATCAAAATGCTTACCGCTGTTGTAGATCATCTGAGGAGATGGTACTCTTTACTTCTGTCCACCTGAAAAAGTCCTGATTTGCTTAATAAACTGTATTTTTGATCCCAAAGAGGGGTATAAATGACCTTTTTTTCAAATTTTTCTTTCCGAATTCTTTCAACCCTGAGTGAGTTTTTTGACACGGTAATGACCGTTTTAAGTTGTGTGTTGTCAGATTCACCTTTTCTATGCATGAAATTGCAACTGTCAATGTACGTATGAAAGCGAAATACACTCACAAGCAAAAATAAACTGACCAAATCACACACATATAAAAAAAAAAATAATAAAAAAAAAAAGATCTCTGATTGGCATAAAAATTGATTTCCCATTAGCACTCGAGTGTTTTTCTTTATTTTCAAATTTTCAGCTGAATCGGAGGAATTTTTTTTTTTGACCCAAAAAAAACTAAGGCATACCCCTTACGTTTTTTTTAAGCCAAAAAAAAAAAATCCTCCCGATTGGTCTGAAATTTTGCAAGGACATAGAAATGGAAAAATCTGATCCAGATTCATCGAAAATTTATTTCTTTTCTTTGAAATTTCGTAGGAATTATGCCTTCAAATTTTTTTAATCAAAAAAAAAAAGTACTCTGATTTGCCTGAAAATTCGAGAGGCATGAGCTCTCGGCCATTGTTTTTTATTTTAAAAGTTTCAGCTGAATCAGAGCACTTTTTTTTTTAGCCTACAAAAATCTTAAGGCGTACCCCTTACAAAAAAATTCTCAATTTTATGTATGTATATGGGTATATGTATATGTGTAAATGTATATGTGTGCATATGCGTATATGTATACGTAATGTATGTGTATATGAGTGTTTTTGTGTTTATGTATATGTGTGTTTATGTGTATATGTGTGTATATGTGTGTCTCTATATTTATATATGTGTATATATGCGTGTGTGTACATGTGTATGTGTGTGTATGTATACGTGTTTGTATATGTGTGTGTATCTGTGTATATACACATGTGCATATGTATATATGTCTGTATACGTGTGTATAAATATGTGTATATATACGTGTGTGTATATGTTGTATATGTGTGTATGTGTGTGTATGTATACGTGTGTGTATATGTATATGTGTGTATATGTGCGTGTATATGTGTGTATGTACACGTGTGTGTATATGTATATGTATGTATATGTGTGTATGTATACGTGTGTATATGTGTGTATGTACACGTGTGTGTATATGTATATGTATGTATATGTGTGTACATATACGTGTGTATATGTGTGTATGTATACGTGTGTATATGTGTGTATGTATACGTGTGTGTATGTGTGTATGTAAACATGTTTGTATATGTATATGTGTGTATATGTGCGTGTATATGTGTGTATGTACACGTGTGTATATATATGTGTGTATGTATACGTTTGTGTGTATATCTGTGTGGATGTGTATACGTGTGTGCATATGTATATGTGTGAATATGCGTATATGAATACGTGTGTATATACATATGTGTGTTTATGTGTTTATGTATATGAGTGTATATGTGTATATGATTATGTGGGTATATGAGTATGTGTAGATGATAATTAGTGTTTATGTGTATAAATATATCGGTATGTGTATGTGTATACGTATATATGTTTCTTCTTTCCATAAATTGCCCTTTTTAAGAGTAGCCTTTTACCGCTAATAACTTCACACGTTACCTTATCTAGCAACTTTGAACTTTGATTGTATAACAAATAAGGTTTACCCTGTAAATGACTCTTTCAAACAAACACATTGATGCTAATGTATTGTAACTTTCACAATAAGGTAAATACTTGCAATTGAATTTTTAAACATGTTTTTCAGTGCAACGAAACTGCTATCGATAATGCATTGAAACTTGGTAGATAGACTTCTAGTGTCATATACCAAACATTGTGAAGTTTTTTTGTGAAAATTCCGACCAGTTTAAAAGTTGAAAAAAGTATGGCTCATTTTTCCATGAAACTCATTTTAGTTCTCTATCCACGATATCCATTGTACACGAATAAGTCCTTGTGTATCTGAAGATCAGTAGCTTGTTCTAATAGATCCTAAATTTCGAAGCTGTAGCATGTCTGATTACATCATGCAAAAATGTACTAATAACCTCATTTCAAATGGGTATTATTTACTTTGTTTTGTATGGCTTGAAAATGAATAAACAATTCAAATTGTCTCAACCTTTATTCTCTTTCTGCTTATTCCAGAAAATCGTAAAATAAAAATATACAAATATCAATTCTCTTTTTGCATATATGAAAATAATAATAATCACAGAAAAACCGTTCACTTTCACTCACAAAACTACACCCATCAATGTACATAAATGCACAGAGTAATATAAACTCACCAGTTTAAAAAAAACCGAAACACACAAACACATTAACACACACAAACACATGTGAATTGATATACACAAACACATTAACACACACAAACACATTAACACACACAAACACATTGACACACACAAACACATTAACACACAAACACATTAACACACACAAACACATTAACACACACAAACACATTAACACACACACACATTTACACACACAAACACATTAACACACACAAACACATTAACACACACAAACACATTAACACATACAAACACATTATAACAAACAAACCAACACATTTACAAACACACACACACACACACACACACACACACACACATATATATATATATATATATATATAAATATACATATAAATATATATATACATACACATATACACATAGACACATAGACACATAACCCCACATATACATATATACACATATCCACATCAACACATGTATGTGTTTATTGACATATACACATACATATGTGGATTAACAAATACACATAGACATATAAAATATATATTTAATGTACACATTTAATTCTCATGTATATACATACATGCATCTACAAACAAACTAACACTTGCATACACACACACACACACACACACACACACACACACACTTACACATACACATATACATACATGTATATGCACACAAAATATGCACATGCACACACACAAACATACTAACGCACATACATACTAACACACACACACACACACACACACACACACATATACACACACACACATACACACACACACACACACACACACACACGGTTGTAAATCATCAGCTAAATAAAATAAAAAACATGATGAGGACATATTAGTGCTAGGCTATCTGTAAGTCACTTATTTCGAATCATCGGCTCAAATAAAAAACATGAATATGACATATAAGTGCTAGGCAATCTGTAAGTCACTTATTTCGAATCATCGGCTCAAATAAAAAACATGAATATGACATATAAGTGCTAGGCTATGTGTAAGTCACTTATTTCTGTTCTTTCTGCTGTCTTCTCATCTCACACCGTACTCGATCCACAATCTTTTTTAGGTACGCTTTCCCAAATTTCTTTTTCAGCTGATCCAACATTTGAATTCCTCTTTCGTCCTCTTCTAATGATCTGAGAATACTTGCCAAATTGACGGCCCCCTTTTTTATATTGTCTCTACAAATGTCCAGTAGTGTTTTCGCCTCCTCGGGGTCAAAACTCCTTCTCCTGTGGTTTCCTTTTTGTGAATCGTTAACCTCCTCATCGTTTTCTGAATGTACAATGTCATTGTCCACCTCTCTGTAATCCTCATCTTTCTGCGAATCTTCTTTCTCACTAAACGTTTCCTCTCTGCCAAAGTCTTCCTTATTCATCTTATCTTTCTTTTTCATCTCTGTGACCACGGGCCAATGGATGCTTGTACTCATGTCTTTGGTTCGAGCTATAAGAGCAATTTCAGTTTCACCATTACTATTAGTGGCAGTATCGTCAGAAAGTTCCACAATGTTTGCAAGTTTCATTGGAGCTGTACGAGCTATGTCAGATTCAGAATTAGTGTCAGTGTCGTCCTGAAGTTCCACAATGTTTGCAAGTTTCATTGGCACCATAACCTTTGCTATCAGATTGGTGACCGTCATGGCATTATTTCGCTGGTTTATTATATTATAGTGGCGATCGGCCGTCGTAGCACTGTGCGTCATGTGTGCGGCTAAGGACTCCCTGCTCGTAGGTTCCGCCATTCGTACATGTGTGGCCGTACTTTTTCTTATTCTGGTGGCTGTGATGGATTTGTTGCTTACCGGTCCCTTCTTCCAGATGTTCTGGATTGCCTTGTTGATAAGGTTTGAAGTCATTCCCGAAAATTGGTGGTCAATTGGGACCGTAATAAATATTGGATGCTTTGGATCTATTTGAAATCCTGTAATTTTAGTTGTCCACTGAATATAGGTACGCACCATGTTAAAGACGTCGTTTGTCATGCCCAGGTTAACGGGCCCCTGTGCACTTGTTTTGTGTTCTGCAATCTGAAAAAGACATATTTGTAAATATTTATATGTTTAGTTTTATAACTAGAAAGCATAATTTGCAAAATAATTGCCAAATACCCTTTATTGGTTACCAGATACCGCAAAAGGTTGCCAAAGACCGTTTATTGGGTACCAAATACCGCAAAAGAGTTACTATATACCGCATATACTGACGGTATTTAATGACCCTTTTGCGGTGACCAGTAACCTATAAACGGTATTTAATGACCCTTTTGCGGTACAAGGTAACTCATAAACGGTAGTTGGTGACTATTTTGCGGTAAAAGTTTACTTTTTTCCGCTAATTGGTTACTTTGTATCCAATAACCGCATTAAAGTTGCAAAATACCGTTTCCTCATTTGCGGTGAAATCGTAACGTTTTGCGGTGAAATGGTAACGTTTTGCGGTAATTGTTAACTTATTTGCGGTAGGTGGTGACTATGTTTCCAACTACCGCATTTTAGTTCCCAGTTACCGCAAAAGAGTTACTATATACTGCAAATACTGTCGGTATTTTATGACCCTTCTTTGGTGAAAAGTGACCAATAAACGGTACTTGGTAACCCTTTTGCGGTACAAGGTAACTTATAAACGGTAATTGGTGACTATTTTGCGGTAAACGTTTACTTTTTTCCGCTAATTGGTTACTTTGTATCCAATAACCGCATTAAAGTTGCAAAATACCGTTTCCTCATTTGCGGTGAAATGGTAACGTTTTCCGGTAATTGTTAACTTATTTGCGGTAGATGGTAACTATGTATTCAACTATCGCTTTTTTTTTAAGATACCGTAAAGTTATTTACGGTAAAATGGTAGCTTTTTGGAATTAAAATGATAATTTATTTTGCATTATAAATTGAACATAAAAGATAATTAGTTGCAGTATCTGTTAACTTTGTATCATACTACTGTGTATAAAACACGACAAGTTTTATGTTGATCTTTTTTTACTCCCATTACTGTTCATCAAACTTATATTATAGTCATACTGCTGCTTCTCTTTTCGCTATTTTAACTGTCTCTAAAGATTCATTGCAATCTGTAGCTGCAGTCCTTTTAACAATCGATGTTGCGTTGCTTTTAATTTTTACTTACACATTTGCTTTTCAAACTGATAATAGCAGTAGTCATACTTCTACTTACCATCACAACTGCTCCGTCGTTGTTATAATGGGCCCTATCAATCGATTGCTGTGTGATGTTTCGTATGGCACCAGGCCTTTGAGCGTTTGTCTGGAGGATCCTCAGCAGGAGATAATTCCTGATATGTAAAAAGTCGGTAGGCAGAACTGTCTGTGGAACCTCCCCTTTTAACTTCTCTTCGGCCTCTGTGGCCACACTGCTTTCCCAAAATTCTTTAAAATCCTCTGGCGTGATCATGGTCTCTGCAAAACAAAGCGCTCATCATTGTTCTGTTTATTTGTGTTATTCAATATTAACACTATTAAACACGTATGTGCATACACACACGCATATACAAACATACACATTCACACATATATACATACACATTCACTCACATACACACACTAATACACATATACTCATTCACACACATACACACACTTAACACACAAATACACACATACACATTCAAACAAATATATACATACACATTCACCCACATACACACAATAATACACATATACATATTCACACACATACACACACTTAACACACAACTACACACTTACACATTCACCCATATATACATACACATTCACCCACATACACACGCTAATACACATAGACTCATTCACACACATATACACACTTAACACACAAATACACACATACACATTCACACATATATACATACACATTTACCCACATACACACACACACACACACACACACACACACACATGCACATTCACACACAAACACACACTTAACACACAACACTACACATATACAAACACACATACGCACACATACATTGTTGTACAAGTATGTGCATGCATGTGTGTGTATTTGTGTATTTGTGAGTATGTGTGATTATGAGTATGTCTGAAAGAGAAAATGTGCATGTATGTATGTATGTGTGTTTGTGAATTCTGTGTATTAAGTCGATACATCGTTTTGAATGCTGTAGGTAGTTTTGTGTGGACATAACATTAAACTTACCTATCTCTTCCACATCAATCTGGGTCCTTCTTGTTTGGACTTTCTTTCTTATTTGCTTGCTCAAAAGCTTTAGATCTTCCTTAAACCTGAGCGCCTTGCCTACTCCCTTTCGTAAAAAACCCTGTCTTACAAGATGGCCAACAAACATTGCTAGAGAACTTAAATAGGAACGGGCTGTCCCAGGAGCGTGATCATTCAAGAATGCCTGTAACCAGTCATTGACTTTATCCAGATTAAAGAGTTCTTTCATAATTCTTTTCTTGGAGATTTGACCCCATACCTGGTACACCTGGCAGGCATGTTGAAGCGCGTCCTTGCGCGCCTTCATGTATGGTGGTCTTTGAAGATACCTAATAAATTGTACGATATCTCTATGTTCAAAATAATACTCCGGTTCTTTGTAATCTTCATCACTGTCGTCAGTGATAATCATCGAACTTCCCTCTCCCGAACTATCGTCCCCCGAACTACTCTCCTCGGAACTACTCTCCTCAGAACTTTCTTCATGACTCTTCTCCTTATAACTCTGTTCACAACTGTTCTTATCTGACATTTCTTCATAACTGTTTTCCTCCTCTTCATGACTCTTCTCCTTATAACTCTGTTCACAACTGTTCTTATCTGACATTTCTTCATAACTGTTTTCCTCCTCTTCATGGCTCTTCTCCTTATAACTCTGTTCACAACTGTTCTTATCTGACATTTCTTCATAACTGTTTTCCTCCTCTTCATGACTCTTCTCCTTATAACTCTGTTCACAACTGTTCTTATCTGACATTTCTTCATAACTGTTTTCCTCCTCTGAGCTAATTTCGATTATTTCCTCCTTCTCAATTTTAATGCTCAGTATGCTCGTCTTTTCTTTCTTTACCTTGACGGTCTCGTCCTCCGAGCTAATTGGTATGTGTTCTATTTTATCTTCTTGTTTTATGGCTTTCTTAATGTTTTGCCTTTTTCTAGGTACGTCACACGATAAGGGTACACTCTCTGCCCTCATCAGCAGTCTTTTTATTTGAACCGATTTTCTTACAAGTTTGTGTTTTCTGACAAGGTGGTCTGTTATCCTATCCACCACTGCCACGCAGCCTTTAAACGGGCACCTTTTTATTATATAGCCTTTCTTGCTTCTTATCACGTCTTCATTTTTATGTCTAATGGGAACTTTATGTACAACTTTCAAGTGTCGCCATATGTTAATCACTGCTTTTTGACATATCTGACAACTCTGTGCTTCCCGCACTCGTTTCTGAATTTTATATTTCAACGAAGTTTTTGTGAGTGATGTTCTGGTCTTGGTCTTTGTCTTCTTCCTCTCGCAAAAAGGAAAAGACACACTGAGTTTGGGTGCTGGATTGGACCTTGTCGATCGTGTTGGCGCACTTGTTTCCAGATCTAACGAGGAATCACGTACTGGTTTTACCTTCTTCCTCTTGGAAAGTGTAATAGGAATATTTAGTTTATGCTTGGGGCGCTTTGATGGACCAGGGACATCACTGTCTGTACTTTCTGAGATGCAGCCCGGTGAGGAATCCCTTTTTGTGAGTGATGTTCTGGTCTTGGTCTTTGTCTTCTTCCTCTCGCAAAAAGGAAGAGACACACTGAGTTTGGGTGCTGGATTGGACCTTGTCGATCTTGTTGGCGCACTTGTTTCCAGATCTAACGAGGAATCACGTACTGGTTTTACCTTCTTCCTCTTGGAAAGTGTAATAGGAATATTTAGTTTATGCTTGGGGCGCTTTGATGGACCAGGGACATCACTGTCTGTACTTTCTGAGATGCAGCCCGATGAGGAATCACTTTCCTGCAATTGCAAACATGTTACTTTAATTTTAACTTGCAATCATCAAATATGGTGTTAATACATAAAATTGGACACCAGATACTAAATTAAGCCCAATTGTAAAAGTTTTTGTTATCTTTTTAGCGGTAGAGGGTAACTTTGTTTGCGGTATTTGGTAACGTAATTGCGGTATTTGGTAACTTTCTTTACGGTAATTGGTAACCTGTAACCAATCACCGCAAATACTTTAACGGTATTTGGTAACTAAATTGCGGTATTTGGTAACTTTCTTTACGGTAATTGGTAACCTGTAACCAATCACCGCAAATACTTTAACGGTAGTTGGTAACTAAATTGCGGTATTTGGTAACTAAATTGCGGTATTTGGTAACTTATTTGCGGTATTTGGATACGTAATTCCGGTATTCGGCAACGTAATTCCGGTATTCGGCAAGGTAATTGCGGTATTCGGTAACGTAATTGCGGTATTTGGTAACTTTCTTTACGGTAATTGGTAACTTGTAACCAATCACCGCAAATACTTTAACGTTAAGGCTAATTTTGTTGCGGTAATTGGTAACTTTATTGCGGTAATTGGTAACTTAATTGCGGTAATTGGTAACTTAATTGCGGTAATTGGTAACTTATTTGCGGTAATTGGTAACTAAATTGTTGTAATTTGTATCTTAATTACAGTGTTTAGTAAACAGCAGTTCTAATTTATTTATTATCTGTGTGACTGATGAATAAATTTACTAATATAACAATAAAATACAGTAGTACTTACCATCATCTTCTCTGGTTTCTTATCTTTCTTTCTTCTCATCTTTCTTCTCATGTCTTAAAGTAATAAAATAAAAAAAGAAAAATAATAAACTAAACGACAAAATAAACACTTATAAAGAAATATATTTTTGAAAATTTAAAGCTTCATCTTCACACCATTCAACTAAATGCCAAAAATCATGAACTGAATAAACAGCAATGTAGTTTAAACCATGAAAAGAAAATTCGGAAACATCGAAATTACTGTTTTGACAAAATAATAAAGCATCTGTAAATTCAAAATTTGATAAAAAACAGACAAAACCATAAGGAGATTCAAACGTAGGCATAATTTAGAAAATAAAAATATCAATTTATTAAAAAAAGAAAAAAGTGAGGAAATGACATCCACTGAAGATCTTTTTTATTCTGAAAAAAAATATAACAGTTATTAAAGATTAGATAGATTATACCATAGGGAACATGTGTTCTAAGTTTCAAGTGGATTGGACTTTAACTTTTACATTTACTCAACCCCTCTTAAAATTTCTAGACTTATACTCACTTGTCCAGTTTGTCAAAAAAGCATTACCACCCCACCAGTGACTGGTTGAGGTAGTTATTCAAAAAGTTAAAAGTAAAATGGATATTCTTTTCTTGTAGGAAATTTTTCAAAGAATAATAGGATTCAACTGAATAAAGAAGCAAATTATTTTTACCAGAAACAGAACTTAATTTAAAATTTTTTAGGTTACAAAAATCGAAGGCCGAAAAGTAATCTACAGAATTTGCAAAACTAAATATAACCAAAGGAAAAGAATTCATGACACAAAAAAATAGATAATTAACAAACAAAAAAATGGTGGGGTGATTCTGAATGTCTTTAATTCCTTTTTATTCTGAAAAAAATATAACAGTTTTTAAAAATTAGAAAGATTATACCATAGGGTCAAAAACTACCTCGACCAAAAATTTAATCATCAGTATATTAGCCAATCAAAAACGGCTTTCCATAGATTAATTGTATGGCATATCAATACGTCATTTCACATATTATGCATACTAATTAACTTAGTATCAATTACTTTATTTAATTTTCCTCGTCTGGCATATTTTTTTTCGGTAAATGTCAAATATTGAAAAAAAAGAAAAACCCTTTCCCGAATTTCTCCAATTTATTTCATTAACTTTGATCAAGAGATTAAAAAGTTAGCAAAAAAAATAACGACTTACCTTTTAGATGTGTTCACTTCAACTGCTGCCTGAAGAATGACCAAATTAGGCAATGCAGCTCCTAAGGTACTCTATAACATGAAAAGAAGTAACATACTTTTTGCATGATAATCACTTCTGATATGTATTATAATGGTTAAATATCAATAGAAGTAAGAAATAAATCACCTAAATTTAAAAAAAAAAAAAGATATGGTATGCTTGCTAATAAGACAACTCTCTACAATCATTAGTAGTCGTGGCAGAGTACTTATACATTCCAACAAAAAAAGTACACTAAATACAGATATGAGAGTACTTGCAGAAACTAACAGCTGGTCTAAAGCAACGAACTACTAAGAAAATACATTATGCATCTCAGACTGTGTCTTCCAACTTTCTTTTTAAAATTCGTAATGTTTGCTAAAAGAGGGACGAAAGATACCAAAGGGACAGTCAAACTCATAAGTCTAAAACAAACTGACAACACCATGGCTAAAAATGAAAAAGACAAACAGAAAAAACAATAGTACACATGACACAACATAGAAAACTAAAGAATAAACAACACGAACCCCACCAAAAACTAATATGACAACTCCCCACAATCATAAGTGGTCGTGGCAGAGTACTTGTACATCCCAGCAAAAAAAGTACAATAAATACAGATATGAGAGTACTTGCAGTAACTAACAGCTGGTCTAAAGCAACTAACTAATAAAAAAAGAAATTAGGCATCTCAGACTGTGTGTTCCAATTTTTGTTTTAATTTGTAATTTTACATTTCTTATTGGTGTTTGATAACTGTGTAACCAAACACCGCATAATATCGCGGTAATTGGTAACTTAGTTGCGGTAATTGGTAACTTTGTTGCGGTAATTGGTAACTTCGTTGCGGTAATTGGTAACTCCACTGCGGTATTTGGTAACTAAATTGCGGTATTTGGTAACTAAATTTATCAATTCTGACATAAATTCAACAGAAAAAACCAACAAAAGTGCTATTTTCGGCGTAAAATAGATGAAGTTATTCATTCATATGAAGGTTACCAATTACCGCTTTGACTCCAAAAAATCAATCTCTGGACCTGTTTGCGGTTTGCTAGTTTTTCAAATAATATTTGATGCACTTTCATGGTATGACAACCAAATTGAAGCTATTTGAAGTATCTTCCACAGAAATCCATCAAAAGCTAACAGAAAGTGGAACAATGGCTTTCAAAATGTAATCGATCAACTCAATCACTTGATTGATTTTGACTCTTTTTTTAGTTAAGAAAAAGTGGAAAAAAATAGGAGGGGGGAACCTCACTAAAATAGCCACCTTAACACTAATCGGTGATTTAATCGCAATCCAAAAACTGTTCTGGGTTGCTACAATGCACTTTTACTAAGGAACAATCACCAGCAGTATATAACCTTTATCAAAAAAAAATTGGAGTGTGATAAACTTTTCCTTATGTTTTAGTTTTATTTTGGATATTTTTCTGTTGCAGCGGTAAATGGTTACTCTGTTTACAGCAAAATCTTGCATTAACTGTGTCAGATGAACATTTGGTCTTTTGTTTTCCTTGTTGACTAGTCTATTTTCAACATTTTGAGCCCTAGTGCATCAACTGGAACTGTAAAATGGTAAAGTTATTAGGAAATCAAGAAATATGGCATATTTTAAAATTAGAGGTAACTGTAGTTCTATAAAAATAGATAAACTATATTTAAAAAAAAAATTCTCAACATATTCCAAATTTTTTTTTGCCGAAAACGTTTGCATTGGGGTACATAATACTGGACTTAAACATCTAAGAGATATCTAAAAGAATACAATAGTTTATATTTCATACTAGTATTTCATATACATATTAATTTTAGATCGTCTAGTTGGGTCCACCCAGGACGGGTACAATATCTTGGAAGATACAAAAACCACCCCCCTTAAATAATTTTTGGTGGGGGGTTTGAGGAGGGTTTGACGGGGGTCGGTAGGTATTTTTGAGGGAGCAAATCTTCCGTTTTATAGATATCTAACCCCTATCCGGAAAGCAAAATGGTTAGCGGTAATCTAAAGGTGCCGATAGACTTTTCACGGAAACGCTTTGAGATCCCCCAAAAAAAATTTCAGCCCCTACTACAGGGTCCTATTAGCCCCCCCCAAACCCTCTTTTAACCACTTTAAATTTTTTGGGTTAGCACACCAAATTGATCAGGGTTACCACTTACCACATCGGCGGTATCATTCCCCTAATTAGGGTTAGGGTTAGGGTTAGGGTTAGGGTTAGGGTTAGGGTTAGGGTTAGGGTTAGGGTTAGGGTTAGGGTTAGGGTTAGGGTTAGGTTAGGGTTAGGGTTAGGGTTAGGGTTAGGGTTAGGGTTAGGGTTAGGGTTAGGTTAGGGTTAGGGTTAGGGTTAGGGTTAGGGTTAGGGTTAGGGTTAGGGTTAGGGTTAGGGTTAGGGTTAGGGTTAGGGTTAGGGTTAGGGTTAGGGTTAGGGTTAGGGTTAGGGTTAGGGTTAGGGTTAGGGTTAGGGTTAGGGTTAGGGTTAGGGTTAGGGTTAGGGTTAGGGTTAGGGTTAGGGTTAGGGTTAGGGTTAGGGTTAGGGTTAGGGTTAGGGTTAGGGTTAGGGTTAGGGTTAGGGTTAGGGTTAGGGTTAGGGTTAGGGTTAGGGTTAGGGTTAGGGTTAGGGTTAGGGTTAGGGTTAGGGTTAGGGTTAGGGTTAGGGTTAGGGTTAGGGTTAGGGTTAGGGTTAGGGTTAGGGTTAGGGTTAGGGTTAGGGTTAGGGTTAGGGTTAGGGTTAGGGTTAGGGTTAGGGTTAGGGTTAGGGTTAGGGTTAGGGTTAGGGTTAGGGTTAGGGTTAGGGTTAGGGTTAGGGTTAGGGTTAGGGTTAGGGTTAGGGTTAGGGTTAGGGTTAGGGTTAGGGTTAGGGTTAGGGTTAGGGTTAGGGTTAGGGTTAGGGTTAGGGTTAGGGTTAGGGTTAGGGTTAGGGTTAGGGTTAGGGTTAGGGTTAGGGTTAGGGTTAGGGTTAGGGTTAGGGTTAGGGTTAGGGTTAGGGTTAGGGTTAGGGTTAGGGTTAGGGTTAGGGTTAGGGTTAGGGTTAGGGTTAGGGTTAGGGTTAGGGTTAGGGTTAGGGTTAGGGTTAGGGTTAGGGTTAGGGTTAGGGTTAGGGTTAGGGTTAGGGTTAGGGTTAGGGTTAGGGTTAGGGTTAGGGTTAGGGTTAGGGTTAGGGTTAGGGTTAGGGTTAGGGTTAGGGTTAGGGTTAGGGTTAGGGTTAGGGTTAGGGTTAGGGTTAGGGTTAGGGTTAGGGTTAGGGTTAGGGTTAGGGTTAGGGTTAGGGTTAGGGTTAGGGTTAGGGTTAGGTTAGGGTTAGGGTTAGGGTTAGGGTTAGGGTTAGGGTTAGGGTTAGGGTTAGGGTTAGGGTTAGGGTTAGGGTTAGGGTTAGGGTTAGGGTTAGGGTTAGGGTTAGGGTTAGGGTTAGGGTTAGGTTAGGGTTAGGGTTAGGGTTAGGGTTAGGGTTAGGGTTAGGGTTAGGGTTAGGGTTAGGGTTAGGGTTAGGGTTAGGGTTAGGGTTAGGGTTAGGGTTAGGGTTAGGGTTAGGGTTAGGGTTAGGGTTAGGGTTAGGGTTAGGGTTAGGGTTAGGGTTAGGGTTAGGGTTAGGGTTAGGGTTAGGGTTAGGGTTAGGGTTAGGGTTAGGGTTAGGGTTAGGGTTAGGTTAGGGTTAGGGTTAGGGTTAGGGTTAGGGTTAGGGTTAGGGTTAGGGTTAGGGTTAGGGTTAGGGTTAGGGTTAGGGTTAGGGTTAGGGTTAGGGTTAGGGTTAGGGTTAGGGTTAGGGTTAGGGTTAGGGTTAGGTTAGGGTTAGGGTTAGGGTTAGGGTTAGGGTTAGGGTTAGGGTTAGGGTTAGGGTTAGGGTTAGGGTTAGGTTAGGGTTAGGGTTAGGGTTAGGGTTAGGGTTAGGGTTAGGGTTAGGGTTAGGGTTAGGGTTAGGGTTAGGGT